>NW_027518505.1:0-35650 GCF_051622035.1 Arctopsyche grandis | reverse complement strand
TAGGGTAATTTATTTAAGACTATTACAACAATTATTGTTGTTATCTGAAGACCTATTAAAAGGATTATTTAATTGGGCCTATTACAACAATTATTGTTGTTTTCTGAAGGACCTATCTACAGGGTTATTTATTTACGACTTTTACAACAAATATCATACACCTTTCTAAATATTAGAAATCAAATTGAAAATATTAACACATCTAGGCTATTAATTTTTAAAATAAGTAAGAGTTTGAGGTAAACATGTGTATTTATTTAAGTAAATTATTTATGTCCAACTTAAAATAAATGTCCACTGCTCGAATTTTGGCCATTATGAGTGCCTATACTATTTCTTACCTAAAAATTTACTTTAATGCTTGATTCGGGGTGGTAAGCTATGTTTATTTAATTGTTACATTTTTTGTGCAAATTTTAATACCCAATGGAAGCTTACAAGCTACTTGAAAAAATTGCGAAAAAAGCGTTCTACAACAGTTTTTTAAGGCCAAAAAGAAGAGCACAGGGGCTGAAGTAGTTATAAAGAAAGTGACAGTAGACACAGAACATGGAATCCCTTTCTCGACTATACGGGAACTAAAAGCACTTAAGAAACTGAAAAGCCCACATATTGTTGAGTTATACGAGACTTTTATAAAAGATAAGAATCTTTTCATAGTTTTGACACATTCACCATTTAATTTGAAAACTCTTTTAAGTCAAAAATTTGTTTTTTACTCCTGAGATCTTTGATTCTATTGCAATTCAAATATTCAAAGCAATAGGATTCATTCATAAGCAGGGAATGATATATAGGGATTTGAAGCCTAGCCATATTCTTATAAATTCAAAATGTAAAATTAGATTAACGGGGTTTAACCAAGCCAGATATCAAAATGAACAAATGACAAATACTGTCACAGATATAATTTACAGATCACCAGAAATTATATTAGGGGATACAGAATATACAAATAAAGTTGATTCTTGGGCAATTGGGTGTATTTTGGTCGAGATTAAATCTGGGAAGCCGTGTTTTTAACGGCACAGATGAGATTTCACAATGTAAAGAAATTTTTAGTAGTTCAGGAACTAATTACACTGAATATCCATGGAATGATCTGTTTAATACTCAAAAATTTGCTAAACAGGTAAATGCAGATAATTTGATTTACACCAGACTTAGAAAACTTTTTAAAGAAAAAATGTATCAAGTGATAAAGGAGCTTTTTTCATATTAATAAAAACAAAAGAATTTCTGTTTTAAATGCCCTTAAACTACCAACATTAAAAAACATTATCAAGTTAGAACATGTTATTAATCCAGAAAAAACATTAGATTTTTCATTAAAACTGATTTAATAAAAAATATCTTAAATTTACAACTGTGTCTGATTAATGATTTTACAAACGAATAAAGCTGCTATATGTTATGTTGTGTACCTTCTTTCATCTTCGATGGGGTAAGTTCTTCATTATTAATAAGACAGTATGGTACTGTCTCTAAATATAACGCCAGCTCAAGGTCAATGGGACACTTAGTCCTAAGGCTCGCCGACTGTCGGCAGAAGAATCGAAATGCTATAGGGGCCTCCCAGAGTTTTGTGGGCAACTTCTTTTTTGCTGTAAGGCAACCACTTTTCAATAAATCCGATTTTTTTTTTCTTCATTATTAATCGATTTGATCATTAAGGGTATTAAGTGGTAAAGAAATTACACAAAAGTGAGTTGATCAATATCACAGCATACCTGCTTCAAAGACTGTGCTGTTTAAACATACAAAACTCACAGCTAAAGATTTATCTCCCCATATTTTTAGTCAAAACGTTAAATATCAACAAAAATAATTTATTCTATAACATTTCTTTAATAAATAGAAGGGACATATATATTATACTTAAATAAATACACATGTTTACCTCAAACTCTTACTATAAATAAAAATTCCCAAATTATTTAATAAGTTTTATAATTTGTTATATTTTCTTTTTAATTTTTAATTTTTTGCAAGCTGCACCTCTGGTATTACTTTTAAAGTATTTATTACTTGTTCTCATCTTATACATAACTTTCATTACTTGCTCTTTAAATTCTCAGTGATCATCATCCTCTTATAAAAAATAAAAGCTCACAAAAGCCTTCTTAATTCTTCCTGGTTGAATATTTCTTTCAGTTTTGAGATTAATATCTATTTTATTTTTGTATTTCTTGTAAAATTGTGTAATTGTCACCAATCAGGCCTTAACATATAGAATAATCTTTACTTTAATTTATGAATAAGGTCTATTTCGTTGTTCATGAAAACGCGTTTCTTTTCTAATAAATCTAAATTGGTTCTCTCGACTTAAATTAATATTATTTCCTTTATTTTTTAAAAAATTAATATTTAAATACTTACAGGTATATTTTAAAAACAAGAAACATTAAGATATCACCAAAACCATTATGATTTATTTTTTTTTTACTTTTAAAATATATTTTGGTAATATTAAATTTATGATATTTGCTGTTACCCTAAAAACTATTAGACATTCAGGGTTATTTATTTTATTATTTTGTATTAATATTGGTTGTTATCTGAAGGCCTTTAAGACATTCAGGGTTATTTTTTTTTATTTCTCAATATTTGTTTTTAGCCTAAAAACTATAAGACATTCAGGATTATTTATTCCATTCCCTCAATAATCATAATTAAAGCAGAATTTACAAAGTATTTTTTCAATATCATTAATTTTTTTAAAAAAAGAAAAAGGTTTTATTTAAAATAAAATTTTAATATTGCTGTGAGTAAAACTCAACGGTGTTATCAACTTTAAAGGGTTCAGCAAGATAACTTTTCATGTATGGAATTTTAGAAACAATTGCACACAGTTCATTGTCAAATAATTTCTCCTCAGAAGACAACTCAACGTCAATCTTCTCACTTTCAAACATTTTGCTTTCATACAAGTCTTCATGCTTGACATTCATTTTTGAAGGAATTTCTACGCTTACACCAAGTTTAAAGAGAAATCTCTCGTCAATTTTGAATAGAGAAATTCCATTAATTGTGCTTACCCCTGAGCAAATTACAATGCTATTCGAAAGTGATTTAACAAAAATTACTTTTTTGCCCGTGTGTGCTCCTTCAAGAACAACAACTACATTTCCTGGTGTTAAATCAACTCGAGAAATTCTAGGAGCGACCGTGTGTTTCAAAACAAAGTTCTTCTCGGCTTCACTGATATCTTCTGTATCGTATCTGTCTTCTCTTAAGATTTTGTTTATTGTTGGGTTTGCAATTTTCAACTTGTTTATCTTCAAATTAGCCATTGGGGATAAAAAATTTTACCAAAATTTTCATTCAGCAAAGAATGAGAAATAAGTAAGCACAAATGAGAATATGAGAGTTTTAAAGACTAGAATGGAGCATAATTGCTTATTTTTATGACATAACATGGAGGTATAAACGTGACTTGTCATTTATAGAAGTAAAAGAAGAAAAATCTTATTTTTACTGTTGCTTAGATTCGGAAATCTAATTATCGAAAAAAACAAAATTCTAATAGTTGTATAAAGCTATTAAATAAATAATCATGTTATTATTATCTTTAACTTTTATAATTAAAGGTCACTTTTTTTATTTAAATTATACAAAAATGGGTTTCGATAATAATGTTTGACATCACGTATAGAAACTCGCTTTAAAAATAACTGATTTAGTGCAGGAGTGCTACAAAAATGATTTTCGATAATAATGTTTGACATCACGTATAGAAACTCGCTTTAAAAATAACTGATTTAGTGCAGGAGTGCCACAAAAATGGTTTTCGATAATAATGTTTGACATCACGTATAGAAACTCGCTTTAAAAATAACTGATTTAGTGCAGGAGTGCTACAAAAATAGTTTTCGATAATAATGTTTGACATCACGTATAGAAACTCGCTTTAAAAATAACTGATTTAGTGCAGGAGTGCTAAAAAAAATTTAAGCCCATTTGATATAAAAAAAAGTTGCTGGAAATCAATGTTGAATTATAATTATTTAAGCTATTAACATTTAAGTAAAGTTACCCCTATACCATTAAATTCAAATTACATGTATATATATTATAATTAAATAAATGGCGATGTTTACCTCAAACTGTTACTATTAATACTTTTCTTATGATTATTTTCGACTATAAATATTACAAACAATTTATTTACTTAAACATCAATACGCCTCTATGACAAAGTCAATATATTACAACTGATATATATTTTGATGTAAATCTGTTAGAAATATTAATTTGCTCCCATGTATTTGTACCATATTTTAGTAATTCAAACTAATATTTAATATGTGCTGTTGTTAATAGGTCACAATATATTAGCATTCTTGGTAGCAAAGAATTTGCAGGCCTAAATGACTTCATCTTTCATGTTTTTGAATCCCCAGATTACATCCGCCTGTACTTCCATCATCTTATCTTCTACCTCGCCAATTTCTTTTCTGCCATCTTACTCTACAAAACCTCGCCTCGCCTCATCTCATTTAAATTTTGTTAACAATAATAGATGTTATAATCGGTCAAGATTAATACCCCTAATGTCAATAAATATTTTAAGTAGTAACAATAGAATATAAAAGAAGTTTAAAAATCAGAAGCACTTATAACAAGAAATTATTTTCTAGTTGCTAGTGTTATATGGTACCCTATTTTAATTCTATTACACCAAAAAATTTGCAGATCTGCTCTTAATATACACTTTATAAATAAATGTTGTTATCTGAAAATCTATTAGACATTAATGGTTATTTAATTAATACTATATCAACAATAAATATATTGTGTTATCCTCATTTAATATAATCCCAAAATGCCCTTAATGACTAAATACTTTAATGATGAAGGGAAGTTACTGTTATCCCCTATTAATATTGTTATAATCTGCCAAGAAAAATACCCCAAATGTCAAAAATAATAAGTAGTAACAAATATAATTTAAATAAATATCCTTAATGACTAAATACTTTAATGATGAAGGGAGATTACTGTTATCCCCTATTAATATTGTTATAATCTGCCAAGAAAAATACCCCTAATGATTAAATACTTATTTAATTGTGAAGAGGTTACTGTTATCCCCTATTAATATTGTTATAATCTGCCAAGAAAAATACCCCAAATGTCAAAAATAATAAGTAGTAACAAATATAATTTAAATAAATACCCTTAATGATTAAATACTTTAATGACCAAGAGAGCTTACGCCATCTTCGATGGTAAAATACAAAATCTATTAATAATTTTTATTTATTAAATTAGCACTAACCAAAAGGTGCCCCTTTCTCAGTAAAAATTGGCACTTTACATATCAAATATTTCCATATCAGAATCTTGCAGATCTTCAATCTTTTTGTCTATTAATTTAGTTTCTCCATTATCAATAATGTAAATAATAAAGTTTTTGAGGGCTTTCGAAATAAACCCATCAGTCGGATCTACTTCTTTTGTAACATACCAACTCTTGTTTTTTAAGACTTCCATTATAATTTCAGGTCTTTGAAATATTTGAAAGTTTATTTTTTTTGTTCTAATTTCAATAACTTGATATTTGTAATTCTCAGGATCTGTTTTAGGATCATAACCCATTTTAATCCAACACTTCCTCCAGGGGCCAGATATCACAAAATATGCATGTAATACAACGCATTTTTTCAGTACGTGCAAGCTTATTGTATTTTTAAACTCTTTTTCTTTACTTTCATAAAAATTGGCGATCGTTTTAAAACGTGATATTGGGTGAATTTGAAAATATGCTTTATAAAACTCATCTTGGATTAAGTTCTGCTTATGCGTAAGAAATGATCTTACAGATTCAGTAGCTTCCACCTTGGCTTCAGTTGGTATTTCATCAGAATATTTTAATCGTATTGAAGGCACAATAAATAATTCATTTGCTTTAGATGTAGCCGTCTCAAAGTTTTCAAAATGTGTAGAAACGGTGGTTATTGGAATAGGAAACTCTGGAAACCCGCTTATTTTTACGATCTTATCTATATCTTTTGCTTTATTTAAAAACTCATCTAAATCATCATTTATCAAAGACGCGTGTAAACTTTCATAAAATATTTAGAATTTTCGGGAATCGAAACATAAAAGTCTGCTGGTGTAATAAAAACATGAATTTTATCGAAAATTGAAATTATTTCTGCATTTCCATCCATAGAAACATCAATTTCAATGTATTTCTTTGAATAATTTTTACAAGAAGAAACAACTCTTTTTGATGTTAATTCTTTAGTGAATCTCATTTCAAAATCATTTTTAAACCTATAAAGAATAGCCTCATCTTCTTTTTGAATTTTGAAAGGGTAATGTACTAATTCATCTAACATGCTAGGGTTGCAGAAAATATTTAAATTTATGTAAACACGAGAAACGCCTATTACTTTAAATTTTGGCAAGTAAATATATTTTTCTAAATTTGTTAAAAAACATTACTTAGAGATTAAGAAATTAACAACTAAGATTGAAGAAGTATCATTCAGACAACCCCTGGCAAACTTAATTAATAAAAGAAAATCCATTTTTTAAAAAGGGTAAAGGAGTTTTCTTTGCGCCATTAAGTATTTTTTTAAATTAAAAGTAGCTTTTTATACATTTAATAGGGCTTATCAGGAATTTACAAAGTTAATTTACCTGTGCCCAAAAAACTCTACGCTTCTCTCTGTACTATAGGCTATAGCCTAATCAACCCACAAAGGGCTTCGGTTTCTGCAATATCTATTTTTATATTTCTTATAAATAATAGCCGAAGATAATCATTACAAGGGTATTTTATAAATAGGTATTAGCTCACATATCTATAATACAACGATAATTCTTAATATAAAATTATGGTGGGAGATTATAAAAGCACAATCATAAAGTATCTTTTAATACAACGATAATTCTTAATATAAAATTTTGGTCGGAGATTATAAAAGCACAATCATAAAGTATTTTTTAATACAACGATAATTCTTAATATAAAATTATGGTGGGAGATTATAAAAGCACAATCATAAAGTATTTTTTAATACAACGATAATTCTTAATATAAAATTATGGTGGGAGATTATAAAAGCACAATCATAAAGTATTTTTTAATACAACGATAATTCTTAATATAAAATTATGGTGGGAGATTATAAAAGCACTATCATAAAGTATTTTTTAATACAACGATAATTCTTAATATAAAATTTTGGTCGGAGATTATAAAAGCACTATCATAAAGTATTTTTTAATACAACGATAATTCTTAATATAAAATTTTGGTCGGAGATTATAAAAGCACAATCATAAAGTATTTTTATAAGACCAGATATTTACAATAAAAATTGTATTTTTGCGCTTAAAAGGGGTCATTAATTATGCTGAAAAAAGAAGAATTTGTTATGAAACAAAGATACATAAACTTTTTTTTGTATTTATGGAACGATAGAGAATGGTGATTTATTTAAAGAAAAAAAAATTTGGTTTAAATAAACATCAGAATTTTAGCAAAATTGCATTAAAAAAAGGTGACTTGACACTGTGATGATATAAATCTGAAGTTTCAAAATGAAGCAAATTGTTTCGGGTAAGTTTCAAAATGTAAACCGAAATTTAAACAACTTTTTACTAATAAACAATGCTTGAGGTATTTTTAATTTTGTTTAGTGTAATTTCCGGTGAAGCAATATTTCAAGATTATAACATTGGTGGAGAATTAGTAAACGGATCAAATGCATCTTTAGCTTCAAATCTTAAAAGTGGAAATTTAAATAATTGGGCAGATATATTGTATAGTAACGATATTCTATCATCTTCAATGAATCCTAAAGTTGAGGAAGAAGAAAAGACAAAAAGCACATCATCTGATCTAAAAGCGACAAACAAATCGAACAGGAAACCCTCTGAAAACAGTTCAGATTCTTCTTCTAAGGATTTATCAAAGGCACAACTGGCAGGGGGCAATAATAAAAGAACCAATTCTTATGAAGAGAATAACCTCAGTGAGGAGTAAAATAAATCTAATAAGCAAATCAGCTTTTGTTAATTAATTCCGCTATAAATAGTGTTGTATTATCTTTTATTAATATAATTTAATTATTCTTCTTTTAAAGGTTTTACTAGTTGAAGTAAGGGATCGAAATATATTTAAGCTGTTCATTTAATGTGCTGTGAATATTTTTTGATTATTTGAATAAATTTAAGCAGCCTTGTATAATGCTTCTAGGCTACCTACATCTTCAAAATTAAATTACAATGTAAAAATGAGAACACAGAGTTATGAAAAAACAATTAGGAGCACCTTTAATTATCGCACGAAACAGTGAAAAGCTACCTACATCTTCAAAATTAAATTACAATGTAAAAATGAGAACACAGAGTTATGAAAAAACAATTAGGAGCATCTTTAATTATTGCACGAAACAGTGAAAAAATGGACATTAACATTTAAAACAAGATCCTTAGCCCAAACTCAAGCAAATAATTCCGTGAGAGTATAAAAGAGTTTGTAGAATAGAACCAAGGCGTAGTTTAATATGTCTAGTAATAAATAGCCAGCTTTATTTAGGCCTATGCAAAAAAACCAAAATTCAAATAAATTTTGAAAAAAAACCCCCTAAAAATAAAATAGGAAAGCGTAAGTTTGCTGGGGGTTTCAATCGAAAAAAAAAAATGTTCGGATTTATTTAAGCTGTAGTTGTTAATACTTTGTTAGTTTTCTTCGTGTGTTTCTCTGTAATCCGGTCGGGGAACCGCATTGCTGCGTAAACCCCCCACGGCCCTTATGCCAGCTTAATCCCTCTGCCGACGGTCGGCTAGCCTTAGGACTAAGTGTCCCATTGACCCTGAGCTGGCGTTATAATTAGAGACAGTACCATACTGTCTTGGGATCTCTACAGACCCCTGCGCATGCTTACGTAGGCTTTCTACTGCCATGGGAGTATTGTTGCCGCCACTACCCAAGGAGATCAGTTGTTTTTACAAGGCCCGATCACGGCCTGATGCTAGTCTTTTATATAGTGGAGTTATTACGACTAGCGCCCACTTTTGCGACGGCGTCCCGGTTATTGTTCTTTTACCTACCAAAGCGAGGCTCGAACCCGGGCAGTTCGGGAAGTGAATCAGCAAGCCGACCACTAGCCCAACGCCGTCGGGGGTTTCAATCGAACTTTCTAGCAAACAGGCCCAATATAATAAAAATGCCTGCTACATTAATATGCCCAGAATCATCATTATTTGTTAAAATTGCACAGGGATACTTTGAGACTATCGAAAATATTAATTTCTATTTAGAATCTCGACATTAGAAGGGTTATCTAATGATTGGAAAAGGAAATTATTGCAAATTATTTTAAAACAAATTTTATGGTTATTTTCTAATATATTGCAAGTTTTATATAAAAGATATAATATTGAAATAGTATTAAGTAAATAACCGTTAAGATTGATTTTCAGATAACAACAATTAAATAAATACACATGTTTACCTCAAACTCTTAAGTTAAGTAAATAACCGTTAAGATTGATTTTCAGTCAACAACAACTAAATAAATACACATGTTTACCTCAAACTCTTACGTAAAGTAATAAACCCTTAAGATAGTTCTTCAGATAACAACATTTATTAAGACAACAAAATTTAAACCCCCCTTTAAAGTCTAATAAGTCTTCATAAACAACAATTATTAAGGTAACAATATTTAAATACGTTTATTTGTGAAAATATATTTAAACGTTCGGAACGAAGTTAAAAAGTGTTTTAATTAATATTAAGCCTTAAATCTATTGATCATATTTATTATACAATAAACAAGTTTCTATCATCTCAGCTACAGTAAAATAATTGAACCCAAAATTTTCGCAAATCTGCTCCTGTGTTGAAGGTTTAAGATAGAAAAATTCTAAAAGAATTCGTTCACAAATAACCGCCTTACATTCTAAATTAGTATATTCTGATGTTTCAAGATGATTCCTAGGGTTAATTCCACAAGAGTTATCTATGAATATAGAAATATAATGCTGCAAGATCTGTATTTTGGGTATAATAATAGTTACTAAACTGCACATTATATTGCATGAAAAAGAAAGTGATTCAAATTCATCAATTCTACCTGCGCAAGAATATTTAAGTGGGTAATTAGCTTTAGTTACAACACAAGCCCGTTTAATTAATAAATTAGAATTAGTAAAACCAGTATGTTCTGGAGAATAAGTAAATACATTAATGGTACCAAATTTATCAAAAGCCAATAACGAGAGTTTTGTTTCGGCTGTACTTTCTGATTGATAATCAATTCCCACAAGAAAACGGCAATTTAAAACTGGAACCGACTTCCCTAGAAGATGAATCTTAAGTGGATCTTTGGGTCTCAAAAAAAAGAAGAAGATCCCATTGAAAACATCTGAAACTGCTAAAAAATTCTTTGCTGAAAAAAGGCACGTACTTAATAAAGAAATTTCATTAATCCCCATAACACAAAGCCCGGTATTAACATTAAATTCATATATCATAAGCCTTGTCCCAATACACGTAGCAATTTGGGATCTTATTTCAACAGAATAAAGGCAGGGGTCTTTAAAAACTTCAGAACTAATGAATTTCAACTTTTTTGTAACATGCGGATTTTCCGGATCAAAAACAATATCGACGAGTGAGTAAACTGTAAGTTTCCCTTTTGATTTCTTATCCTCACCTTCTGGATATGAAGTACTTAAAACAAGGCAATCATTAAACATAATCTTCAAATCATTTAAAAATTCATTAGCTTCAAGTTTAATAGAAGACATGAGCTTAAAATCGATACTTCTAAGCTCAATTGTGTATCTAAGTGTCCTGGCTCTTAAATCTGGAAGCATGTTTTTAAATTCGGCTTCTTCTTTATTAATTGGTTCAGAGTGTGTTTTATTAGTCTGGGGGTCACTAATATGCACCATCGGGATAAATGGAATATAAATAAAATCTTCGTATTCTGCCATCACAATTATATGGCAATCTTTCTTAGTAATCACGGTTTTCACCATTGGATCATATCGATATTCCTCAAGTATAATTCTGGGTTCAGATTCAACTGCTGTACTTATTGCGTTAGAATTTAATACAAGTGACGGGCCATCCGCATACTCTTTGGTTTCAGATTCAACTGCTGTGCTTATTGCGTTAGAATTTAATACAAGTGACGGGTCATCCGCATACTCTTTGGTTTCAGATTCAACTGCTGTGCTTATTCCACTGGGATTTAATGCACATGACGGGTCATCCGCATACTCTTTGGTTTCAGATTCAACTGCTGTGCTTATTGCATTGGGATTTAATGCACATGATGGGACATCCACACACTCTTTAGTTTCAGATTCAGCTGCTGTACTTATTCCATTAGGATTTAATACAAGTGGCGGGCCATCCGCATACTCTTTGGTTTCAGATTCAACTGCTGTGCTTATTCCACTGGGATTTAATGCACATGACGGGTCATCCAGACACCCTTTGTCTACTTCACATACTGAAAGCGTTCCTATAGGTGCATTTGTCAAGATCTTGGCTGAGACTTCTTCACCTGTACCATCTAATTCTGCTATTTCGTTTTTAACCACTTGTAAATATTCGGGCTCTTTTTTTTCAAATGAAAATAGTTTTTTAAGAATTAATTTTTCACTAAAAATATGATCTTCAATGTCTAGTTTACATTTTATTAAATTACCTTTGAAAAAACTATAAATAAATTCACCTACTAATAAAGGATAGCTTATTTTTAAAGTACAGGGAAATACAGAAATCCCGTTTTTAAAAACAATAAAATAAGGTTGTTTTGATCTACAATAAACAATATTGTTTAAATTAAAAAGTATTTGTTGTACTGGGCCAAAACTAATCGGTTTTGGTATAAAACATTTTACAAGATTTCCAATCAAGTATTGGTAAATATACAACTGTTTGGTAGTTCTAAACAAAATAAAAATGTTTACATCTTCTACAAGTAATATTTCAACAATCTTTTCTTGTGTTTCCTCTGTTTCTCTGGGACTAAAACAAAAGGAGTCCGTTTGTATAAAACAGCTACTAGAACTTATAACTTCATTAAAGATATTGTTTTCAAAATATAAAACCGTGCTCGATACGAAAACAGGCTCAAAAGTTGGTAACTCTATCAATTTAAAAATACCATTTGTAATTAAAGCCAATTTTCCACACCCAACCGCCCAAACATCAACATTTTCAAAAGAAATAGGTTCTTGATCTTGTTTTAAAAAGGAAAGCTTTTTATCAGAATCACAAAAAAATCTAAAATTCATAAAAAATTGTGTATTTGGCAAATTTTCGTCATATTCAACATCACATAATTCAAGAGACGGGCTCATTTTATATAATTTTGCCATTGATAATACCATAGGGCCTGTTTCACTTTCAAAAATCTTCTCAACTTTAAAATTAGTTTTTAATTTTTGAACAATTTCAAAATCAATTAGAAATTTTGCATAATAAACCCCACTGGTAGTAGTTAAAGTAATAGAACTACAATTATCAACTCCAAAACATTTCACCAATCCCACATTATGAATTCTTGCCATTTCAATAAGCCACAAATTATCATTACAACGAATTACGTTTTCATTATTAATAGTGCTAGAATCTGTAGAAAAATTGTAAAGTATAGTGTCATTAAGCCAAGAACCAACTATTAAAAACTTTGAATTGAAATCAAAAGTGCTAGGGCACGTAATCTTTTTAATAAAAGACAACTTGGCAGAAAATATCTTTTTTACATCAAGCTTTAAAGCAATCTTGAACAACTCTCCATTAGAATTTAAAATAAAAATTAAATCATTTCTCACAAAAATTTTTGGATTTTCTAAAAACATATGGCGTGCCTCATGACTATCATCACTCTGTGTAGATTCAATAACACAGCTACCAAGTGATCCATTGAGCACTTTGGCATCAATATTACCATTCAAATTAATTATGTAATTTTCCCTTTTATATTTAATTTGTAAAAAGTTTCTATTTGCAAGAATAATAAATTTTTCAATTGATGTGGCGGTCATAATATCGTTAAGAGCGTCAAATTCTTCTATAATAATCGGGGTTCCATCTAAACTTATCATATAACATTTACATTCATTTTTTGATCGGGCAATAATTAACAATGTAGGAATATAATTTTCCATAAAAAATACTTTTTCAACACTGTTAATACCAAAAGTCGAAAAATTAAACTCTTTGATCTCCTCTTCACTCATATGAAAATATTTTAGCACGTAATTATTATAAGAAATACAATAGTTGTTGTATGTTGCTATTTTATCCATTTCTTCAACTATTCTAAGGCACAGAGGATTAAAATACAAATCACTTTGAATAATTTTACCATGATCGAATAGAATTATAAATGAATTGTTATTTATTCTTTGAATATTAAATATTTTATCATAAAAATACTTTGTGCTTATCAAATTTAGTGACAAATCAAAAACTTTTAAAGTAGAGTGGTGATGTGTAACAATAAATTCTCCAACAATAATGATATTGTCTATTGGACAAGAAATTGTGGATTCTCTGTACAAATAATTCATAAGATAGGGGGGCACAATTTTGTTGTTTTTCCCAATACCCAAAGAACATTAAAATAGATAGAGTTTAAAGAGCAAAAAAAAGCAGCATTCTCTTTTTTTAATTTTATAAAAATCATTTAGATGTCATCTAAAACTTATTTCACTCTAAGTAAAGCTTATTATAAAAATATTTATTACTTCAAAATTTTAAATTATTGTAAAGCTAAGCAAATTAAAAAAAATATCAAGTTAGAGAATTTATTTAAATTAAAACTACATCTTAATTTTAAATTATTGTAAAGCTAAGCAAGTTAAAAAAATACCAAGTTAGAGAATTTATTTAAATTAAAACTACGTCTTATTTTTAAACTAAGGTAATGCTAAGCAAGTTAAATGATTTATAAATACAAATAAATCTTTTGCCAATTTTCAAATGCCTAAAAGCCAACAAAATTAAAAATAATATCAATTTTTATATAATTTTTACTTAAAATAAATCTTATGTTAACTCTTTTCTAATTTACCTTGAAAATAAAACAAGTATTAAAAGACTTAAAATAAGATGCGATTTGTAACCTTAAATTCTCACAAAGCAAAAAATTATGATACGAACTCCATAATTTAGAAATAGCTAGTCAAAAAAAATGTTGGATTTATTTAAGCTGTAGTTGTTAATACTTGTTAGTTTTCTTCGTGTGTTTCTCTGTAACCCGGTCGGGGAACCGCATTGCTGCGTAAACCCCCCACGGCCCTTATGCCAGCTTTAATCCCTCTGTCGACAGTCGACTCGCCTTAGGACTAAATGTCCCATTGACCTTAACTAGGAGTTTAATTATAGACAGTACCTCACTATTTAGAAATGGCTAGTCAAGAATCAGATCAAAAAAAGTTGTTTTAAACAAAGTGGTCGCTTTATTTGAAAATAGATGGGGTTGTTTTTACTGCAAATCTCAGAATTTAACAGTAAGGATGTTTTTATGAAAAAAGATTATTTGAATGTTAATATTTATTATAGATTTAGATTAAATTGACATCAAGAGTACCTAAATATTTAAAGATAAAAAAATTATATTTAAAAAAACATCATATTTATGGTTTAAGTTAAACTATTTAACAAATACTCGTTTATAATTTTTTTTCAGCTTTTTTAAATAGACGAGGAATTCAAAATAAAAATTGTGTTGTGTTAAACTCTATTAAGGTTATTTAAATAAATACCCTTAATGATTAAATACTTTAATAATGTAGTGCTTACGTCATCTTGATGTCACAGATAAATGGCAGAAAATATGCTAGAAATACCAATACTATTTGGTGTGTTATCCTCTATTAATATAATTTAAATAAATATTGCAAATAATCAAATCAGGGTATTTATTAAATATTATTAGCTTAAAATGGCTATAAATCCAACCTTTTTAGACTAGATAATCATAACAAGGGTATTTATTAAATAGTATTGTCTTAAATGTCTATAATCCAACCGTTTTAGACTAGATAATCATAACAAGGGTATTTATTAAATATTATTAGCTTAAATGGCTATAAATCCAACCTTTTTAGACTAGATAATCATAACAAGGGTATTTATTAAATAGTATTGTCTTAAATGTCTATAATCCAAACTTAATAATTATTTACTTATTTAATGAAGAAGTTACGTTATCGTTAATGACACACGACAGGTATAATTTCATAACCCAATGTACTAATTTTTTTTATAAAAAAATATTTATTTAAAGACTATAGATCCTTCTGTCTAATTTGGATGTCATTTATCCATTTTGCAAAAATATTCTTGTTTCTAGCCTCAAAGAAGTAATAATTTCCGTGTGAATAAATAATAAACGTGTAAGATCTAATTAAAAAAGGATCAGGGCTTGCTGGTTTTTCCAAATATACCAGGCATTTACCATTTAATTCTCTAATTCTAGATAAATAACAATTCGTTATTTCCAATAAATTTTCACGGGTTGCTCTTGTTTCGCAACACTTAAAAGGCCAAAAAAATGGTCTTGGTAAGGTGTTAACAACTGAAATATACAAACGTGATTTTGTGACATCAAGGCGAAATAGCTCAGGATAGCACATTCCTAATCCTTCTTCGCAACGAACAAAAGACTTATTTGGCCCAAGATCACTTTTTCTTACCGTTTTGGGGTTAAAACAAATTAAATCTTGATTATGGAGTTCAATATTATTTAAAGTTGTTGGGTCGTCATTTTGAAAAAAAGCAACCTTTTCACTCAAATCAGCAACATTTCTCGTTTCGGTGTTTATAAGATCATCATTATTACCTTTTAAAAAAAATATGTTTTCAACAATTGGGGAATCTTCATTCCTTTGTTTCTCCCGATAGAGTTTCATCATCGTATCAATCGTCTCGGTTAAACATGGTGTTGTTGCTGAAACACTGGGTGATTTAGGGGATGAATAACTTCTTTCTTCTGGGGGTAATGTTTTAAAACTTTTGTCAAAATTTATTTTTCCTACCATGTGGACATTGCTGGCGAACTTTAATTTGTTATCTTTTTTATTCGACAAAAATTGATGAATTTTTTTGTCATTTTGTTGTTTAATCTCTGAAGCCGAAGGGGCTGTTTTCCCTGTTGGTTTTTTTTCATTTTCTTCAAAAGGTTTAATTCGAGAATCCTGAATTTCAATACATTTTCCCATAGAATAATTAGATTTGGAATATTTTTCTTTGCTTATATTATAACCCTCAGGAGAGTGGTTTAAATCTTTTCCCCCTTTCCCCTTTTCTATCTTCTTAGTGCTTGAAAATTCAAAATCTCTGTCTGTTCTTGATACTATGTTTTGCCCGTGAATTTTTTCTTTTGAAGTATACTTTTGTGATTTATTTAAGATATCCAACAACTGCTTATCTAGTGCTGTAAGAGAAAGTTCGTTGGTTTCTGAAAGATAAAATTTATCCTCGAAACCGCCTTTTTCTGGTGGAGACCCATTTCTAGTGTTTGATAAATCAGTAGAACAGTAATTAATATCTTTTTCCCCTTTCTTTTCGTGCACATCCTTGTCATGATCAGATAGATTGCTTAGAGAAGGTTCGTCTGAGAAAATAACATCATCTATTATTTCGATACTATGCTCTTGTTTAGGGCTTACTTTGGCGTTTTCACCTTTCATGTAATCATCTATTACATCCAAATCATCATAACTTGTGCTTTTGCTTATAACCATAAATACAAACAGTTTTTTTTATTTAAATAGCTCTTTAATTAATGAACCAGTAATTAAATGAATTTTAAACAAGTATCCAATAAAATTTAAAAATCTATTTTTGACATAAATTGCAATGTTTTAAGTATTGAAAGTGGGATATTTTTTTTATAAATAATTAATCATTGGTTTATTATGGCAGCTCAATTAAATAGACAATAGAAAAGCCAGTAAAACCTTTTTGGTAATTATAAATCCAAACTATATGTTGCCTCGTTTTTGCAAACTTTCACTTCGTTTTAAATAAAAAAAAATAGCATTAAAAAAGTTGTTATATGAAAGCTTATTTATTTAACGTAAAAGTTTGAGGTAAACATCTGTATTTATTTAAGTATCGTTGTTATCTGAAGAAATATTAGATATTAAGGCTTATTTATTTAACTTAAAAGTTCGAGGTAAACATGGGCATTTATTTAAGTATCGTTGTTATCTGAAGACCTGTTAGACATTAAGGCTTATTTAGTTAACGTAAAAGTTCGAGGTAAACATGGGCATTTATTTAAGTATCGTTGTTATCTGAAGACCTGTTAGACATTAAGGCTTATTTATTTATACTATTTCAGCAAGAAACATCAAATGCGAAGATAGAACGCCTGAAAGGGGTATCAAAGCAATGAAGCCGATAAAGACCTCTTACCTACGAGGATTGAATTGGGTCTACAGTGATATGCAATTATAAGATGATAAACAAACTCGGCGCCTTAAATAAATTATTTGTTAGAATATCTTTAATTAAATAATAAATTTATTTCTTTAAGGGGTCATTTGACCTATTTTTCTGTTAACTCTAAAAAGAGCCGTGCTTTTATGTTCTGCTTTCTTACGCCAAGGAATGTGGCGAAAGCTCTTCATCATTAAAGTATTAAGGGTATTTATTTAAATTATATTAATAAAGGGTACACAACCTTGTTTCTGAAATTCATCAGCTCCTATTTTACAAAAATTGGAGTTTAAAAATTGTTTTTTTGAAAAAGTAAATAATTAGTTGATTATTTTAATATAGCATGCTAATTAGAACCAATTAACATGTTCCGTTGCTTTTAGAAGATTATGAATTAAAAGACTACAATATGATCTATGCAAACAAGTTTAATAGAGTATATCTGACGGCGTTGGGCTAGTGGTCGGCTTGCTGATTCACTCCTGTGCTGCCCGGGTTCGAACCTCGCTTTGGTTGGTAAAAGAACGAGAACCGGGACGCCGTCGCAAAAGTGGGCGCTAGTCGTAATAACCCCACTATAAAAAGATTAGCATCAGGCCGTGATCGGGCCTTGTAAAAACAAATGATCTCCTTGGGTAGTGGCGGCAACAATAACTCCTAAGGCAGTAGAAAGCCTACGTAAGCATAGCGCAGGGGTCTGTAGAGATCCCAAGACAGTATGGTACTGTCTCTAATTATAACGCCAGCTCAAGGTCAATGGGACACTTAGTCCTAAGGCTAGCCGACAGTCGGCAGAGGGATTAAGCTGGCATAAGGGCCGTGGGGGGTTTACACAGCAATGCGCTTCCCCGACCGGGTTACAGAGAAACACACGAAGAAAACTAACAAGTATTAACAACTAAAGCTTAAATAAATCCGGCCATTTTTTTTTAATAGAGTATATCATCTAATAAAACATGGAACCGGATACAATAATAAATTAAGTTTGTATAAAAAAAAAAAAAAAAAAATGTTCGGATTTATTTAAGCTGTAGTTGTTAATACTTTGTTAGTTTTCTTCGTGTGTTTTCTCTGTAATCCGGTCGGGGAACCGCATTGCTGCGTAAACCCCCCACGGCCCTTATGCCAGCTTAATCCCTCTGCCGACGGTCGGCTAGCCTTAGGACTAAGTGTCCCATTGACCCTGAGCTGGCGTTATAATTAGAGACAGTACCATACTGTCTTAGTCTTTATAGTGGGGTTATTACGACTAGCGCCCACTTTTGTAACGGCGTCCCGGTTAATGTTCTTTTACCTACCAAAGCGAGGCTCGAACCCGGGCAGTTCGGGAGTGAATCAGCAAGCCGACCACTAGCCCAACGCCGCTAAGTTTGTATAAATAATTAAACTACAACAATAGAATTGTTCTTGAACATTATATTAAACTATAATTACTTGAAAATTTCCAAATTTGGCTAATATCTTACTTATTATAAATATTAAACTCCTAATTTTGAGGTAAGGAGGAGTATTCTTTTAAGTATATTATAAATATTTTTGTTAATACTTAAAATATTTATTGACATTTGGGGTATTAATCTTGACTGATTATAACAATTTTATTTTACCAATTATGCCTTTTTGAATGCTTTTGAAATAATCTCACTGTTTAAACCAATTTTTAGAAGTCAAAGATAGAATATAGCTATTTAAGCTAATAATATTTAAAAAACACATTATTTATGATTTTATTCTACTGCCAATTATATTGTGTTTTGTTAACTTTTTAAAAATTTTTATTGGTTCTTGTATAATTTTTTTTGTAAATAAACCATTATTTATTTAAGCTTTAAAGGGCACTATCTTCCATGTCTCTTCGGGATTTACTTACGCCCGTGCTTGTGTGATCTTTTATGCTGGCTCGCTAATTTCTTTTCAGTTATATTCCACTTCAAAACCTAGTTTTAGTATCAATAAACAGAAGTATATAAACATTAAGATAAAAAATGACAAGACTATCGGTAAACACACATACTTTAATTTTACAACCAACTCACATTCCCATAAAATTCATCATATCGAAAGAATCTAATGATGCAGGACTAAAAGACGACGCTTTAAAAAACTTTTCATAAGCATCGAGAACTGCATTTTCGCAATTAAAATGCAATTCATAAACTAGAAAATCTTCAATATATAACATTACCAAGGTAAGTTTGTTTTTACAAAGAGATGTTTGAAATGCATCATTTACTTCTTTAATAAAAAGCTGTTTTTTGGAATTTATAACAGAAATACTAGTATGAGTCTCTGCTTTATAAATAATAAGAATCATATCGTCGTAATATTTTTTTGCTGGCCCATCAAATACATAAAAAGAAACAAAATCTGAAAAAATTATTTTGTCATATTGACAAATATATTGTGATAAATTAAGAAAGTTTAAATTAATAATTATTCTTGTAAAAGATTCTGTTTCTATTTCTTTTGAATATGTTTCAAAATTTTTCATGTTGTAGTTTCCAATATCCTCTTTCTTAGGCCCATGTACCGGATTACCTTTAGATTTTATAACGTCATTTACTTTAATATAATTAAATTTGGTTTTTTCTTCGACCGGTGCATCAAAATAATGCTGATCCAAGAGAGCTAATATATCAGAGCTGTGACTTTTCTTCAAAACTGGTATAGCATAGATAGCACAAAGTGCTAAATAGCAATCTGAAAAATAATATTCCCCTTGTTTTTTCATGTAATAATTTTTCTCCTTTCTCAAAGAATTTCCCGCATCAACAATTTTTTTAAACGCTGAAACCAATTCAGAAGAATCAAGTCCATTCTCTGCGTCGTTTATTATGCTAACATCTTCGTAATACATCAAAGCGACCTCTCTAAGATCTACTGCTCCATCCTTTTCTATCGCCTCTAACAAATTTTTTTGAATCTTTTTGTTTAAAGAAATAATTGCTTCTTGTGTTGTTTGAGTAGTTTTCTTAGGGGGAAGAACCTTCAAATATTTTTTAAAAACAGCCCTCCTATATATTTCCTTGGTTTCTTCTTTATATTTCTTTTCCATGGGTAAAAAATTAGCAAATTATTAAAAAAAGGCTAGTAATTTTAATAAAAATCCTAATTGTTCTAAACGGTTGAATTATAGCTATTTAATAAATACCCTTGTTATGATTATCTTCGGCTTAAGCGTTTTATTCAAGGGAATTTATTTAAATACATTAGAAAACGCAATAAATTTATTTTGAGGTTTTAAAGACTCGATTTTTCATATTTATGAATCAATGAACATTATTCCCTCCATAATTATGCTGGGTTCTCTCCTAGCTCTCCAATTAATTTCTTCAATATTCTACTTCTAAACGTCATTTCCTATCAAAAGAAATATTTTAAAAAAACTATTAATTGGTAAATGTTTCAGTATTTAAATAACTTCATATTTTACACGTCTACTTTTTGTACCACTTCATAATTAAAACTTTCAAGGTCATTAAATATGAAGAAATTTTTACAGTTGCTCGTTTTCCAATTAACTTTTAAGGTTGGATTATACCCATTTAAGCCAATACTATTTAAAGTTGGATATGTATAATACTAAATACCCATGTTTACTTCGTTCTCTTAATTTTAATAAATACTTTTATTAGGATTATCTCGACTTAATATATGTTGAAATAGTATTAAATAAATTTTAATTAATTTCTAATATGTCTTAAGATAACAGGAATATACACACTTCAATTAATGTTATCCTTTTTCTATTCTTGTCATATACGAATAACTCTTGCTATTGGGCTGGATTGCAATGCCGGTTTGAATCGTTTTTTTCACTGATCTATAAATTATCATTAACTACTAGTAAAAGAACTGTGTGAGATAAGAAATATTGATTATTTACATCCCAAAACAATCAGAATAATTTTTTTAGGAAACGTATGATGTTGAAAAACGCTGCTTAAAAATTGGCAAAACAGGGTTGAAAATTAAATTTGTTAAACAAAAAATAAATATTAATTAAAAATGTTAGAATTACAAATAATGGAAATTATTGACAATAAAATGGTAACTGTGCCAGCTTAAAACTCAAAAAAACGTACAAAAAATAAAATTATTTTTTTAAAAAGAAGAATAAACCTAAATTTAATTTAAATTGTTTCTTGTATAGGCGTTTCAAAACCACAATCTTCAATAGTTACATCCAAAATCGGTTTGTCATTATTATTTGTGGCTACGGTTCCAATTTTTTTCAACTTTTGAAAATCATCATCTTTAACTTTTCCAAAAACTACATGTCTTCCATCTAAATGGGGCGTTTTAACAAATGTAATAAAAAACTGACTACCATTACTATTTGGTCCGGAATTAGCCATGCTCAAGACGCCTTCTTCATGTTTTTTTATAAACCTCTCATCATTGAATGATTTTCCACCATAAATAGAAAAACCACCCGTTCCATTTCTTCTTACAAAATCTCCTCCCTGCATCATAAAATTAGAAATTACCCTATGAAAAATATTCCCTTTATATGTTAATAGAGTATCATTAAACTTCGTCTTTCCATCTAAAATAGTTGCAAAATTCAGTGCAGTTTTGGGCGCCTCTTTGAAAAACAATTCAAACCTGATTTTAATCTTTTGTTTTTTTCCACCATCTGTATATGAAATTAACATAAACGGAGTATCAGTTTCAAAATTATTCATTTTTGTTTCTTCAACAGCTGCAATAGTTTTAGATAAATTTAAAATAAGAAAATACAAGCTTCTCATTGGGGGTTATTTTTTTAATTTTTTTAAGGGGAGTAGCAACCAATTCAAGAAAAGCAAACAAAAGGTAAAACTGTAAATTTAAGAAAAGAGAAACACTTTAATAAGTTTTAATAAAGCTTGTTTCTAATATTCAAATATAATAATAACAGAGGTATTAAATGGGAATAAATAGCCAATTCAACCTTAATTTCCAAGAATTTTTTTAAAAATGTGAGATTTTGATCTAAACACCAAAGCAAACATTAAAAAATAGCACTTTGTGTTTTTATATGATGGATTATTAGGCATTCAAGGGGTTTAATTAATAATACGTGTTGTTAAATGTAGATTTATTAGGAATTCATGGTTATTTAATTAATAATAATTGTTGTTAAGTGTGGATTTATTAGGAATTCATGGTTATTTAATTAATAATAATTGTTTTAAACTGTGGATTTATTAGGCATTCACGGGGTTTAATTAATAATATATGTTGTTAAATATAGATTTATTAGGAATTCATGGTTATTTAATTAATAATAATTGTTGTAAACTTTCTTAAGAATCCTTAGAAATTACACAAATCTTTGTTTTCAGCAAAAATAGTATAAAATTATTAACAAACCTATTTTGTTATTAGCTAAAAATATAATTTAAATAAATACCTTTAATGATTAACTGCTTCTTAATGTTTAAATACTTTTTAATGATGAAGAGCTTGTGCCATCTTCGATGGCACAAGACAAAACTAATTTTAATTTCAATAAATCGATTTAATTAAAGTTCTTCCTTTTCTTTTTTTTCATACTCCTCAGAAGAAAAGCTTTCATCTTGCTGTTCTGAGACTGGGCCATTACTATCTTTCTCTTGAGCTGATGAATCTGAGCTTTCACTATTTTTTTCCCCTGATTGTGCATCTTTCTTCTCTGAACGTTTCCTTTTACGACTTTCATTAAAACTTTGATACATTCGAATAAGAATTTTTTCTGTGTCATTGCTTTCATCTTCCTGATTATCTTTTGTCTCAGTAATGTTTTCTTTTTTTCCGTACATGTTTTCAATTCTATTTTTTATTTCTAAAAAAAATGTGGATAAATTATCAAATATTTGAGCAAATCGTTTTAAAACCTTGGTTTTAAAAGTTTCAGGCATTTTGGTTGTTTGCAACAACGTTGTAGCAGCAACTATTGATAAAAAAACAAATTCAAATTTCATGGGGTAAACAAATAGCCAAATAATTTTGCTTTATGTTACTAAACTTGGTAAACTTAATGACAATAAATATACTACATTTAACTAAATATATAAACTACTAAATACACATGTTTACCTCAAACTCTTACTCATAAAAATATATAAAAATATTAGAAAGTAAAATTATAAGTTCATAAATCTGTATAAATAAGCTGTTGTATGTTATCTTATTGTGCAACCATTTTCCTCAAACCTTGAAATCAACCCAAAACCCAAATAAAATATTTTATGTTTATATTATTTGATTATTCTCTAGATTTATCAATGATTTTATTTCTAAATTAAACGCAATTTCCTCATAAATAGACACTTCTCTAAACTCTTTACAATAAAAAACCACTTGTTTATTTCTTATACGTGGCTTTATTTTAAATACAAAACTGGATTTTTTTAAAATTCTTGTTCATTTTTTTTATTAATTTCTAATGTTCCATAAAAATCACAAATTGTTGCCATATAATTCGATGAATTAATAACAAAACCGCAAATCTCAAAAATTACAACCTCGCGCCCCTTCATCATTATAATTTGATCGTGAATGTATAAATCTTGAATGAGTTTACTATTTAGCTTTTCTAAATACCCAATAAACCCCATAGGGTAAAATTGTACAGATTTTTTTTGTTAATTCAAAATCTAATATTTATTAAACAGTAGCTTTTAGAGACATGATAAAAGGACCTTTTAAGCAATATTTTTATTATTATTGTTGTTCTCTGAAGACCTATTAGACATTAAGGGTTATTTATTTAAGACTATTTCAACAATTATTAATTAAAAAGACAAAAACTTCTGTTTAAGCTCTCAGACACACAATTTAATAATTAATAATGTTACATTTGGGACGTTTTGGCACTACAAATTGTATTATTGGCTTAATTTGGCAAGATTTTAAGGTAAAAATGGATATTTATTTAAGTATATTATATATATTCAACCTTTTATATCTTAAATCACAGGTTTATTAATTAAAGTATAATGTGAGGATAAATATTTGTGTCTATTTTATTAAAACTTCAATCAACCCACACGATTAAGCACCCAACCGCTTTTAAACTGGAAATTCCTATGATTAAAATACTATTTTATCTTGATATATTAGTAAATTTACTCCAGATCTTAAAAATACAAAATGGTAAGTTTAAAGCATATATTAAAAGTTAATTCAGATCTAGAAAGACAAAAATATTGTTTTTGTCGCGTTATCCTCTATTAATATAATCCCTAAATACCCTTAATGATTAAATACTTATTTAATGAAGATCTTACGTCATCTTCGGAGACAACCCCGGGATTTTTAGATCCTAGGGCGCTTTTAATATATATTTTTTTTCTTTTAAATACCAAATTATGAATTTAAATACTGGTATTTGATTGCTTCCTAGACACATGCATCAAATTCAAAAAAGTGTTTTTTTAAAAATAGATTACTTTGAAAGACATAAATATGTACCATTTTAATTAATAAACGGAATTATTGGTCGTAAAATTTTAAGTATTAATAATAGTTGGATATATAGATTATACTTAAATAAATACCCATGTTCACCTTAAAATCTTACTATAAATATAAATAGTAAAACTATGTCTAGTTGGGCTCTTAAAACATATTTGCGGTTCTTCTGTTTTAAGTTTCTTTAAAAAAAATAAGACTATCCAATTAAAACTCTAAATCAATTATTATTTGTAATAAAGAGCAGCATCATGTTTTTAGGATCAAATATATAAATGTTTTGATGTTTCTCAAAGCGTAGCGTGGAGTTTATTGTTTTATTTTGAATTGCTTATAAAATTTTCTTAAAAAATTTTCACCCTATATGTCGAAAGTTATTAGAAAAATAAGACAAATAAAAAAGAAGAACAGAATAGCTAAAGTTTACACTGCACTTTCTTATCCAGAGGTTAAAGGAACGTAAAAGGAACTGTTCAGGACATTATTCACGAAAGAGGAAAGTGTGCACCTATCGCTATCATTGAGATTGAAGGCAAAAATTATAATCTTGCAGCTTACTGAAGGCATGAGTGTTGGGTCTAAGATTTCTATTGGAAATAGCGTTGAAATCAAAATGGGAAATGTCACTAATCTTAAGAATATTCCAGAAGGTTCTTCTGTTCACTCCGTTGAATATGTTTTGAATGATGGTGGCAAACTTGCAATTACAGCAGGAGGGTTTTGCTCAATTGTCAATCATAGAAAGGAGAGTAACCAGACTGTTATAAAACTACCATCAGGAATCAAGAAAGTCATAGATTCTAACGCAAGAGCTATCATTGGGTTAGTTGCTGGATCAGGTGTCACTGAAAAGCCAATCTTAAAGGCAGGAACTGCCCATTATTTAGCTTATTCCAGAGGTAGAATCTTTCCTAAGGTTAGAGGTGTAGCCATGAACCCCGTTGATCACGCGCATGGAGGTGGTAACCATCAACATATCGGTGCCCCAAGTACTATTGCCAGAACAGCTCCATTTGCCCAAAAAGTTGGTCTCATAGCAGCTAGAAGCACTGGTAGAAGAACTGGTTCAAAGAAAAACAAGTAAACATTTTTGGTTTTTTATTTTTTTTTAATTGGAAGAGAATCTTTTATGAGATTATTATTTCTATGTAACATTAGCGGTTTGTATTATTTATTTGTAAAAGTTTTTTTGATTATTTCTTCTATAAGATAATAAAATATTTATAGGAAAAACCGTATTAATTTCATAAAACACAAAACCTTGTATACTACACGTTTAAATATCAAAATAAAACCATGTGAGTCTAAAAACCTCAGATTCGTTGAATAATTTAGATGTTTTAAATATAATTTTTTAAAAGAATGTGGTTTAAAATTATAAATTTGTGTTTAAAAAATAGTGTTTTTTTATATTTTGAAATTAAATGTTTATTTTTAGGCATTAAGATTACAAACTTCTAAGTTGGAAAGTATAAAAAAACTTTTAATAATTGGGTTTGATGTGAATCAAAAGTAGACTATTTATTTTAGAAGCTATTGGCGTATTTAAATTCTAGTTGTTTTTTTAGATCGTTATTTATTTTTAAGTATGATATAAAAATCCTTTATTTAAAATCGAAAATGCAAATTATGGGCTTTCTAAACCCTGCCTTTACTGCGCTCTGCCATTAATTTAATGTATGATATAGCAATCCTTTATTTAAAATCGAAAATATAAATTATGGGCTTTCTAAACCCTGCCTTTACTGCGTTCTGCCATTAATTTAATGTATGATACAGCAATCCTTTATTTAAAATCGAAAATGTAAATTATGGGCTTTCTAAACCCTGCCGTTACTGCGTTCTGCCATTAATTTAATGTGCTTTTGATCTATTAATCTAAGCACGTAGTGGTAGTTTTAAATGATAAATTTCTTGGATTTTCATAACAAGAATAAATCTCTTACTACCCAGCTTTAAGAATTATTTATTGCTGAAATAGTAATAAATAGGCCCTTATTTCTAATAGTTCTTAAGTTAACAATAATTATTAATCACTCTAATTTTTCGCTAAATGCCAGATTTTTAATTTTATAAAGAGACATATTGAAAGATTTCTACTATTTCGATATTAATGTATGGATTTAAACACCTTTAATAACAATTTTGGGTGGGTTGAGTTGTCTATACATTGTATTTTTTCCAAATCCAGATTTTTAAACACCTTTGATAACAATTTTGGGTGGGTTGAGTTGTCTATACAATGTATTTTTATCACATCCAGATTTTTAAACACATTACTTTTTGTTAACTTTTCTTTTTAATTAAAAATCTAGAATTTTCAATAAAGGGGAGGCATATAATAAACTAATTTCTGCTTTTTATGGTGCCAAATATAATATTTTTGTATGTTTTAACAAATTTTGATCAGATTAAAAAATAGTTCTAACCATAACTTTATTTTATTGAAAATTCCGATTTCTAAAAAATAATTATGTAAATAAAATTTAATGGCATAGAGGGAACTTTAACAAATTATTAATAGGATTTGTTTATGTGTTTCACTACTATTTAAAAACACAGTTATAATTAAGTAAATAAATGATAAAAGCAATATTTTTTTTCAACACAAGAAGTGAGCTTATAATTAGAAAAGAATATTCTCAAAAAATAGATTTCAATGTTATAAGTAAATTAATTCTCTGTAACCTTGATATTAATTTCATAGAAGCCGGGAAAAATACATTAGTTTACAAAAAGTATAATGAGCTAATTGTAGCTTTTGTAATAAAAAAAGAAGATGAGATGTATATTTTAAGTCTTATAAATTTTTTAATGAGTGTGATGGATAAATTGCTTGGAAATTTAAATGAAAAAAGTTTTGTTTATAACTTTAAGGATGTTTATTATGCAATAGACAACTTTATACTTAATGGGAAAGTGATCAACTTAGACCCATTAGACATCTCTACAACACCCCTTTCAATAAAAGCTGTGGTAGAGGAAGAATAAAAAAATAAATTTTTTATAAATTATGCATTTTTGTTATAATCGGTCAAGATTAATACCCCTAATGTCAATAAATATTTTAAGTAGTAACAGATATAATTGTTATAATCGGTCAAGGTTAATACCCCTAATGTCAATAAATATTTTAAGTAGTAACAATTTTATAATCTAATATTACCAGTTGTACTGAAAAAACACAAGAAGAGTTAAAATAAAAAGTTGTCGATAATCATAAAAGAGTAATTTATTAAATATTATTATCTTGAATAGCTATAATCCAACCTAGAATATGAGCATTAAATTAAAATAGACAGATATTATAAAATTTTTAAAAAAGAAGATGAAAAATGTTGTTCTCTGAAGACCTATTAGACATTAAGGCTGATTTAATTAAGACTATTTTAACAAAAATTATTGCTAAAATTATACCAACCGTATTAGACCATTATAAATTGGTTTAAGTGGAGGATATGTTGATTTTCATTAAGTTGATTATACTATTTTATAATCATCTTCTATCTCTTGCTTTTCTTTAAACGATGGTAGATAGATTTAACTTAAATAAGCCAAAATAATTTATTAACCATGTAAACTAACATTAATAGACGAAGATAATCATAAAAAGTGTATTTATTAAATAGTTTTGCCTAAATGATTATAATCCAACCCCAATAAGTGTTCTCGGATTTAATTGACGCGGCGCAAAATTAGAGGAGTTTCTGATATCTTTGAACACATGAAAAGATACATTATAGCACAGTAAAAAAAAAGTTAGAATTATGCTAGTTGAGCAATTTAATGAATTTAATGTTCTTGTGCACCCTGTTCTGAAAAAACATGTTTCCCCACGGCCTAACGTTTGCTATGCCGCTTCTAAGTTTCCACCTCAAAAGGCACCCTACCATTCTGATTACTAGATCCACAACTTCCCAGTTTTTAATACAAATACTTCGAGCAGATGAATGCTCTTAAAAGTCGTCGTAACGAGTATAAGATGAATCCTCTAGTTTTTAGATAAATCCCCACTTTATTTCAGAATTTTTTGTGAATTCTTCAAAACATTTTCTTGTTAAAAAGAAATCCTCTTTAAAGTTTTATCAAGAACGGGTAAATAGATGTATGCTTCATTCTTGAGATCATTTCCTATTTAATTTTTATATTTCAAAAACTAAATGTATAAATATTATATTTAAATAAATACAAATGTATACCACAAACTAAAAAATAAGGGATCTTTTAAATTATTTTTAGCTGATATAACATAAGAACTTATGTTTTAAGATTAATAACTTTTTTAAAAAAACAACACATTTTTATCATTTAATGGTTCTAAAAAATCGTTCAATAGAATTTGTCACTTAACTTGAAAATTTTTCAACACAACACCCATGGTTTTAAAGAGTAAAATTTTGGAGTTTTTAAAATTAAATTGTGATAGCAATATTAATAATAAAAGGAAATACATAATTGCAATACATGGATGTAGTACTAGTGGTAAAACAACGCTAGCTAATTGGATTCAAAAACAAGTTTACGAAACTTGTAAATCGGTTAAACCATTGGTTTTTAGAACAGACAATTTTTATAAGAGTGATCCTATTGACGTCAAAGGCATTCAAATTATTGATTCTAAAGATAAACAATATGATTACGATAATCCTGGGGCTTTGGATTGGAAGCTCATTTTCGAGAGTATTAATTCTTTTATTAGAAATGATCCGGTCTTGAAATATAGCACATATGATTTTAAATTATGTTTGAGAGAAGATATTGGGGTAAAAAATGAAGGATTTAATGTTTTAATAATTGAAGGATTGTTTTGTCATAATATTTTCAGCAATGATACTTTTAATTGTAAAGTGCTTGATCCATTAGATACTTTTAAAGAAATACCCGAATGTGATAAACGAATTATAAACGAGCATTACAATTTTATTCATGATAATGCTACAGTAATTCCAATATATTTAGATCTTGATGATGAAAGCATTATATCTAACAGAATTGAAGTTGATAAGCAAAGAACAGGAAAATCTGCAAATATTTCAGAATCGTACACAAGAAAATTCGTTCTAAGATCTACTAAGAACTGGGTAAGAAAATCTAAACTACATGGGTCTTTTCATATTAACCGAGAAAATGAAAAAGAGCTTATTCCAGGGTACATCGATGAAATTGTTACTTTTTTAGAAGCTAAAATTAATGAGGCGCGTGAAGATGTTTTTTCAGAAGCTTTAGTAAATCAAAATTATAATTAAATCCCCGTTTTACAATACTTTTGGTAAAAAAATTCCCAATAAAACCGTACAAGAATAAATTTTAAAATAAGTGTTTATATTGTGTAAGGTAGTTTAAAGTTGTGATTTTTGCGAAACCATAGTTTTTTTTAAAGTTTAATATGTATTAAACATGGTAAAATTATAATTATTTAATAAATACTTTTTTAATGATTATCTTCAACAACATAACTACAAGTACTTTCAGGGCAGAAATTTAATTAATTATTTAAATAGAATTTAATAGCATAGGGGTAACTTTAACAAATTAGAATAAAAGTATAATAAACTTTAAAATTATATAAAGACAAATTTTCCGCAAACACTAAAAAATTTTAATTAAAGTTAAAATTTCTTAAATCTTTATGCCCAAATCTAGACAAAGCTAATCTGCTTTCCACCAAAGAAGTCTTAACTTTAAACAACAAAAAAAACTTCAATTTATTATTGTTTTTGTCTATTTCTACAGTTTTTTACATCAATTGAATCTGATTAGAGCTTTATTTTGTAGTGATAAATACGAAACCTTTTTATATGTTTTTTCAGCAGCTTTTGTAATATCCTTGTGTTAATAATTGAAACCCACATATGTTATAATATTTTTTAAACTCAAGTAAATTATTTAATAGTTTAAGATGAAAGAGCATTTGTTACTAAAACATATTTATCAAAAATGTCTTCTGACTTCGAAATTTCTTAAGCTCTTCATAATTAAATGATTTATTTAATTAAATTAGATTTAAAAATTATTAAACAGCAATAATTAGACTTTTTTATTTTTTCTTTCTCTCTTTATTACTTAATTTGATACTTTGTTTGTTTTGTAGAAATGCCCTTAATGAACACTAAAGTAGAATTTAAGCTCAAATTAATGCTGAACAGCCATACTTTACGTGTAATAAGCATTGAAAACCTTTCTGATTCAAAAAAAGTTCTTTCTTTTAATACACAATTTTGTGAAACAAGGAAAATTCAAGCTTTTTGTTCGGCTGTGTCTTCAACAACGAAATTCCCATTATTGGGTGTGCCATTGTGTGAAAACTCTAAAATACACAAGGTTTGTTTCTGTGAGGTTGCTATAGGGGATCCACTTTATGTAAGCAATGAATACGCAGATGGCTTAAGTGTACCAAATAATTATGGCTGCTTTGTTGTATCAGAAGATGACAATAATGACTTTCTAACAGACACTAAAACCGACATTTCTAAATTATCGTATATAATTAAAGATGAAAGTAAAATTCTTCCGTTATATGAAGTGGTTTTTGAATATGATCCTAAGTTTGAGGAACTTTCTAGAAACTCGTTTATATGCCATAAATGTATGAAAAATGAAGCTATTATGTTTTGCCCTTCCGAGAGAGCAAGTTTTTGTAGTGAATGCGATGAAGAAGTTCACAGGGATGAATTCCTTAGAAGACATGAACGCATATATTTTGCTGAAGTTGGTCAAAAGAAGTTCATTTGCTGTAATAAACATAATACAAGAATTGTACAGTACTTTTGTATGGATTGTGTTGAGCCATTATGCGCCGAGTGTAAAATAACTGGCGATCATTCTTCATATGAAACGTGTAATCATAAAATAATTTCATTTTTAGATGCGTGTAAAGCATTTAAATCTAAATTGGCTGAATGCACGGAGCCAGTTAGTAAGATGACAAATTTTTGTGATACAGAAATTGCTAGATTTGAGGGCAAAGTGGAGATGTTCAAAGACAATATTTTTTCTTTGAGATCTTATCTTGAAAAAGAATTTAAAATGTTGATGAATCACCTAGATTCTATTGAAAACTTGCAAAAACAAGTATTAAATGCAAAATATTCTGATAGAATTTCAAAATTAGAGAACTTGAAACGAATAAATGAATATTCCAACTCTCTTGATCCTGCGGATTTACTTTCAAACTACAAATCTTTATTGGATGTTTCCAAACATGAGTCAAATGTTGTATTTGATAAATACACACCGGAAAAGATTCAATGTCGTGGATCAATTACACTAAAAATTCCAAAACAAATGGAGTTAAATGAAAAATCTTCCGAATCTAAAGACAGATCAGTTAGGTGGAGAATCGAGACTCTTCATATGGCAAGAGACCAGGAGCCAGGTGTTAATTAAAACTGTTTCTATTGCCGTTAAATTTAATAATTTAAGATTATAAAAATAATATTTCTATGTAATTTTTTTTTATTTAGTTTAGGGATTTATTATGCGCTTGAATACAGTTTTTAACAAAAAAAATGTAAACAAACTATAGAAAAGGTAACCGTATTATATTAATTAATTTATTCAATCAAATTAAAAAGATCACATATTCTCCTACTTTGTACATCAAAATGAAACACTGCTGGCCTTGGCTCTGTTCCATAAAACACTTTTTGTGTAAATAATGTTTTATTACATTTTATTTCTATTGTACTAGCTCTCATTTTGAGTCCTGTACCTTGAGATGATCCTCTGTGATAATAAATTGATAGTGTTCTTTTTTCTGTATCATAAAATGGTGTTAATGAATAATCACATATTCCATAACTTATGTATTTCCATGAATCATGAAATAATGTGAGTTCTTCATTATGTGTAAATGGTACCATTCCTTCAAATCCCCAAATTTGTACTTTTATACCTTCTTCATTTAATATTTCTGCCATTGTCCTAACTTCAGATGATATAATTACTTCAAAACTACCAGTTTTTAAATTTGGGAATGGTAACGTATCAATAATATTATCTGTTCCAATTTCTAAAACATAATAACCTTTATTACTAAAAAAAAATTTGTTATTAAAATTAATATTTTGTACCATAAAAAACTTCCCATCTTTTTTTTCATAAACTCTAAATTGTGGATGATAATTTAGTGTCGTTGAAACTAAATTTATATAAACATCAGAACTTTGTTTCGGTGTTACTAAAAATATTTTTGATGAACTGAATATTTTAGAATAATTTTCAATTTTTGAAACAGATGAAAGACTTGTAAATTTCAATTCATAATCTTTTGAATAAACACTACTTTCTCTATTTGCTTGTTCATTATTAGACAAAGATTCTTTATAATTTTGAAAATGTTTTATATTCTCAAAATTTTCATCATTTTTAAACTCTTCTCTTTTTAATGCTTCTTGCATTTGCATCGAAGTTTGATCATTTCTACTACCTAATAAAAATAAATAGTCTTGCATTCGTTTTGAAGCCAATTCATTATGACTTTGTTGTAAACTTAAAGCATTATGCATTTGTGCAGCAGCCAACCCACCAAAACCACCTTGAGCGGCCGCTATACCCAAACCACCATCGTGATATTGCGAAGCAGCAGCAGCCATACCTAAGCCGCCATGATGATATTGTGCTCCAGCCACGGCATTTAAGCCAGCGTAATTTGGATGTATATCAGACATATCTCCCATTCCTTCTGTTAAGCCACCACTCATTCTAAACCTAGCTTCATTGTCAGCTTGATGAGCTGATTGATTCAAAGTTGATGAATTTAAATGTAAAGGAGGAACTGAAGCACAGCTTTGTTTTGAGCTACTTTTTGGTACACCATCTCCCGACCTTGCAGAACAGCAGCCTACACAGTTTGAGTTGACTTCATTAATAAAAATCAAAAATCTAATCATATAGAAACTAGTTTAATAGAATTATATCTCTATGTGAAACTGCGGAATAAAACAAAATGATAGATAAGCAATACATGTGATCATTCTAAACATTTGAAATGTAAAACTCTAAATGTTAGTTTTTACTAGCTTCAATTCATGACTGTTTGGAGCTAACAAAGACATTTTAAAAATTGATCTAAATTTTGAGTACCACATATTTGATTAAAAAAGAGAAGAAAAGCTTAACAAACCATCCTTTAAATAAGCCATTATTGCATAATATTAGCATTCGATGTATAAAATTGTTGAAATAATATTAAATAAATTACCCCTAATGTCTAATAGGTCTTCAGATAACAACAATAATTAAAGATTGTTTTTTAAAATATGTAAATTAAGTCTGAATATTTGTAGAGAAATAAATTATATTAAGACTTCACATTATTAAACAGATATATTAAAATTTATTCTGGTATTTAAAAATAAAATTTTTATTTATTCAAGTAAATCAAAAAATTCGCATATTCTTTTGCTTTCAATATCAAAATGATACATTCCTTGCTTGGGTTCTTTTCCATAAAACAAATTTGGGTGTGGTAAACTTCTATTACTACATCTTATTTCTACGGTGCTCGCTCTCATGATTTGGCCTATATTTTGTGATGATCCTTTATGATAATAAATACATAAAGATTTAGCTGATGAATCATAAAATGGTGTTATTTGGTAATTACATATTCCCGTGACTTATATATTTCCAAGAACTGTGAAATAAAGAAAGATTTGAATTTTGTGTAAAAGGAATATACCCTTCAAATTTCCAAATAGATACTTTTATTTCTTCATCATTCAAAAACTCTTCAATAGTACGTATTTCAGATGAAATACAACAAACAAAAGAACCCTTTCTTATATTCTCAAAAGGACTTGTATCGATATTACTATCCGTTCCAATTTCAAGAACATAGAATCCACTGTGACTAAAAAAGAATTTATTGTTAAAATTTATATTCTGCATTAATACATAACCTATTCCCACTTTTTCATATACTCTAAATTGCGGGTGATAGTGTTTAGTAGTTGAAACAAGGTTTATATATGCAGTTGTATCTTCTTTTGTTTCAATGATAAAAATTTTAGATGATGAGAAAATTTTATGGTAATTATCTATTCTTTGGGTAGTGGAAAGATCTGTAAATTTTAGTTCTAATCCTTTTGAGAAAGGAGGATATTCTTCATGCCTTGTTTCATGAAGTGGTTGAGGCGCTCTAAAAATTCTGGTTGTTTTTGAAATTTTCAAAGTTTTCTGCATTTTGAAACCGTTGAATATCTTTCCAATCTTGATGATCTTGCCAACTTAAAGATCCATGTGCATCAACAGTTTCCCTTCTATCAATACCATCTAACATTTTGCTTTGCTCATCTTGTAAAATATTTTCTTTGGACATTTGGTGATTTATTTTTCCACTCATTTTTGCTCTGGCATCAATTTCAGAAATGTATGCAGACTTTTTAATACCTTCATTACCAGCTCCTCTATTAGACTCCTGCCCATCCTCACCTAATCCTAATCCAAGACTATTTAGCCTTTGCCCATAGCCAATATTGGTTCCTTTTTGACCAGATTCAGTGTTAATTGTACCTTGCCAACTAGCGGCATTTTTATACCTCAAGCCAGGTCGTGAGCTATTTGTTCCTAGCATTAGGCCATTAATACTTACACCTTGGTCAAAATCAGAAGAATCGGAATTTGCAACATGATCACACAAAAGCATCACGATTGTTTCCTTGGGTATGTTCAGGTATATTGGCACGCTTGTCACCAGGCCCACCTTCAAACGCAGTTTTTACAATACAGCTCATCAATAAGAAAGTTAACATTTTTTTAATATTATAA
>NW_027518504.1:0-36366 GCF_051622035.1 Arctopsyche grandis | reverse complement strand
TATAAATTTTTCATCATCTATTTTCTTTAAAATTTCTCCTATATTTTGGCCAATTGTTTGTAAAGCTTCCATGTCATTTTCACTCTTAGAAAACTGCTTTTGTGTCTGTTTTAAAATTATCCTTTCATTTTTTAGAGCTTCAAAAACAGCATCATGGTTTAACAAAGCTTTGTAGTAGTCTTCATAGATTTTTTCCAAATCCATGGGGTAACTTTTTAATAAATAATAAGGGTTTAAACAGGACAAACATAAAGAGAGAATTGAAAAACATAAAAAGTATGTGATTAAGCAGTTTAAATTTAAACCCAGGAAAAAATTAGAAGTAAAAATATATTTTAGTGCAATTAAATTTGATGTTGGAAATAAAACACTGAATAAAACCCGGCAAATGAATTTTTGTAATTTCGGCATTTAAAAACATTATATACCTCTACATAAATTTAAAATATGTCAAAAAATTACTTTTTAGACTCTAATTAGCATATCAAGACATATGTATTACACAAAATATACAAGGGTGAAATAATGATCCGCTTAAGATTTAAGCATACATTAAATATTTAGTTCTTAATAAGATTTTCAACAAAAAGCTTTTGGATTGAGATAAGTCCTTTAAGAGGAAAATTAAAGGAAATTGGTAGGGAAGATGAAAGTAACCACCTTATTAGTTTTAAATCATAAAAGATAATGCCATTTAAAACCTTAAAAAATAATAAACAGTTTATATATTAGATGCATTCAAATTCATTTTTGCTATTAATTCAAAATACCAGACAATCCTTACAAGCTTTTAAATTCTTAAGCCCCCAGTAAAGATACATACAGGATTTTTTGTTCGATCTCATACTATTTATAAATTATATCTCTATATTTCAAGCTTTCAAGCTTTAAAAAAGCCAAATAATTCAAATACTCTTAGTTTCAGCACATCTTATTGCTTATTAAATTTATTAAGAGGATTTTTTTAATTAATTCACTAAATTTTTACAAAAGATTTCGAAGGAGCATCAGCACCGAGTAATCGTCTACAGTAAAGTAAAAACACAATTTAACTGTTTTAATTTAGCTGCAGTTTATCTCTTAAAGGTCATTTTTAAATATTTAAATTACTTTTTAAAGCATATTTTTTGAGTTTTGACATTTAATAAAGTTTTCATTTTAAACAGCCTTTAAGCTTCATATTATGATATATGCCTTTTAGCACAATTTTAAACATTAAAAAGTTGTTAGATTTTGATCATGAAACAATAATATAAATGATTTATATTACTTTAAGGCTGTCACACGCTGATAGATTTTTCTTAAGCTTGAGAAAATAAATATCTTAAAAATCATATTAAAAGATTATAAAAAGTAGATTATTCACTATTAAGCAGAAAAGCTCGAAATAAACACTTTTCATCATAAAATAATTAATTTAATCATGTTTTTACTATATTTATATTTACATAAATCAAGTTTATTCTTATAATTGTAATTTCATAATATAAACAAAGCCTAACTAACAAGAAAATTTTTGCAAGCCCATCGAATATGAAAATTTCTTATAGAGTTTTAAATATCTTTAGAATAAACGACCAAAATAAGACATTTATTATGTGTTTGTATTCAAACAAAATTGAATTCTTTAAAGTGGATAAAAGTCTTAACGATAGTCTCCTAAAAGGAATGGTTTTCCTTGAAGATATGATTATTGTTAAAGAGATTACTAACGATGGAATAATATTTGAAATAAGTAATGATCAATCACACACAAATTCTCCTATATCGCATTCAGAAATAGATTTCTTCTATTCTGAAAGTAAAAAACAAATTAAACCAAATGATAATTTGAATAACAACTATCTTCCATATCTATGTGATGTATTACCTTACAATACGGAGCCTATAAAGGAAATAAGGGCAAAACCTGTGTTTAAAAATGGACTTTTTATAGGAAAATATTTAGTTGACGAGATTGAGGTTTCTAATATAAAAATCCCACTTCCGTCAAGTTTTATAGCAAAAGTTGTACAAAAAACAAGAATTAACATATACCCCACTTCATATAACCCGTTTTTCTTTGCAATAGTTTCGTCAAATGATATTTTTATAAAAGTTATATTTTGGATAGAAAGTCTCAAGAGTTATAGTAGTCTTAAAGTAGGAGATATAATTTTAGTAACAGATTACAAAATGAAAAAGAAATGGAACGTGTTTGATAAAATTGATTTAAATACATTTACAGAATCAATTTATTTTGATGTTGATGAAATAACTGTAAAAGATTTAATAAAAATAAAGTATGATAAGATGGCAATAACACCAAAGTTATTTGAAACTGTGGAGGGGTATGTAGAATATTTAAGCATTATAATGAGAAGTCGTGTGAACGGGACATTGTTAGAATATGTTTTAATGGATGTAAGTGGGCAGAAAGTGGTTCTTTTTTATAATTCTGATACTGAGTTTTATAGTCTGCAACCAAAAATGAAAATTAAAATTAATGAATTAAGGAAAATAGATAGGGCTGGGCATACCATGTATGTAAGTAGTATATATACACAATTTGAAATAGAAAATGAAAAAACAGAAAAATTGATTAAAAAAGACACAGAAATTACCAAAGAAGGTACGGATGACACCATAGTTGGAGATATTTCTACTACAAAAGATCTTGATATTTTAACTGATGATAAAAAACGAGTTAAAAAATCAATTGAAAACAAAAAGTGGATATTCGCAGCTCTTGGATTTATTCCGGACTCTTTTAAGGATATTTCAGAAATTTACGAGTATCAAAAGAAAGAAAAAATTAATGGAACAGAAGTTTCATTTAACTTATTTATGAAACCAAACTTGATTTCAATTGATGAACTAAAAAAACAAACATTTGTGCTTAACGAAGTTAAAAAATTCATTTTACAAACAAAAATACTTGAAGTCTCAGGTGAAGAATGCATTATTTCATATTATGAAAATGAAATTACAAAACAGCAAGGATCTTTTCAATTACTCCTTGAAGAGGAACTTACAATTAATGTTTATGAAAATTTTTTTTATCCAGAAATTGCAAACTTTAAATTTTTAGAAACTTCTGAAGGTTCCAGTAGTATAATAAATAAAGATGTACATCTTATTATTGAAGCTTTTAGAGCAGATGAAAACAATATCATTTATTACTTAACAGGAATAATTCGAGATTAAAAAACAAGGTATTTTGTGAGTAATTAGAGTAAATTAGTCACGTATTACACTAAGATATAATGTAGATTTAGTTAAAAACAACGCTAGAGATGAATTAAAACAGCAAATATTAAAAGTAAGACTTTGAGAAAAACATCAGTCTTTCTTCCATTAAAATATATTTCCAACTTTAAATAAATACAGCTTTTCTAATTTTTGCCAAGTTTAAATTTAGGTATAAAAACTTTAACGGGTATAATATAATATGCTTGTTACGTATTTTTAATTGAAAAATGTTGATGTGATTAGAAATATTGCAAAAATCAGTTTTTTATTGGCAACAAACAAAGAGCTGATTTAAATTAAACCCAAATAAACATTTTATCAGAAAGTAATCAATGAGATATTATTGAAAAAAAAACTTTTATTATATATAAGTATGAGGGCTTTCACTGTTTAAATTGTATATCATTAACAACTAAAACAGTTTAATTATTATTTCATTTAAATTTTTTGTTTAATTTATGTATTTGGCAAAACATTTATGTTTAATAAATAGCTATCCTTAACTGTGATTTAATATAATTATTTAATCTACTACAATGTTCGTAGGTTCAATAATTATATATTCGATGCCAAAGAGGAAATGGGTTTTGACTAAAAAAAAATAAAAAAATGTTCGGATTTATTCAAGCTGTAGTTGTTAATACTTTGTTAGTTTTCTTCGTGTGTTTCTCTGTAATCCGGTCGGGGAACCGCATTGCTGCGTAAACCCCCCACGGCCCTTATGCCAGCTTAATCCCTCTGCCGACGGTCGGCTAGCCTTAGGACTAAGTGTCCCATTGACCCTGAGCTGGCGTTATAATTAGAGACAGTACCATACTGTCTTAGTCTTTTTATAGTGGGGTTATTACGACTAGCGCCCACTTTTGTAACGGCGTCCCGGTTAATGTTCTTTTACCTACCAAAGCGAGGCTCGAACCCGGGCAGTTCGGGAGTGAATCAGCAAGCCGACCACTAGCCCAACGCCGCTGGGTTTTGACTAAAATGCATACTCTCTGGTAAGAAATATATAAAATTATTAATCAGTGATAAAAGTGCCGAAAAAATGAGAATTATAAAAACGAGACTCCTGGGGATCTCAAAGTTGTTTTTTTACTTTTTTAGACACTTTATTTGTCGTTATTTTGCCTTTAAAAGATCACAGGCACAAATCAGCTCTTCCTAAGGTATTAGGCCGGCTCGGAAAGTATCCTGTGCTTTTATATTTTGAAAAAAACAAAAGATTGATCTCAAGAACAAAGTATACATCAAATGAATACTTTTGAAAAAGAGATTTTAGATCATCCCTTCGACCTGAGAAAAGGTATCAAAGAGGACGTTCATCACACAGAAGTATCTCCTGAGGTGGGAGCTTGTTTTAATTCAAAATAAAAGAAAAAGAACCTTTAAACCAAAATTTATGTTTAAAAGATTTTTTCTTTATCAAGTAGCCTGGGCGTTTGTTTCCCATTTAATTGTAATTTTTTCAATTAAAGTGCTAACGATATATTCATTTGATTCCTATTTAATTCAAAATATGCATTTCTTTTTTCAGTTGCCAATCTTAAATTTTATTTATAGTTAACAGGCTGATTTCCATTTTAAAAAATTTCTCACTAGGTTGTAACTGCCTATGCTGCTAGATTCTAAAATTTCAACTAACCTGACCTCTTTAAACATTAACCCCATATTTAAATCTTTTTTAATCAATAATTATTCTCTAAAAAGCCATTTTATAAAATAAAAAATTAAATGTATGCTTCAGATCTTTATGTTCAATGTACTTATTGCGCCATGGCCAAATTAACTTTTCATATTTAACTACTAATGTTTATTTATCTCGCCATAAATAAATTAAAAATTAACTTTCCAACTAATTAAAAATCTGTTTGTAATATAATAATTGTTATTAACTGAAGACCTAACAGAAATTAAGGGTGATTTATTAATAATATTTTAACAATTAAAGTTAAATTATACCTTTTTAAGCCAATCCCACTTAATAAATGTCCTTTATTTGCCCATCTACGGCTATTATTATTATATTTTGTGAATATTTGTATTATTGCTACCTATTTAAGCCAATTCCACTTAATAAATAAACTTGCTATGATTATATTTTGTGAATAGTTGTATTATTGCCACATATTTAAGTTTAGATTATACCCGTTTATTCTTATTTAATAAACACCCTTGTTTTGATTATTCTCGACTTTTTTAAAATTTTTAAGGTTTCTCCTATGCCATTAAATTCTTTTAACACAAATATATAGCTGTTACTACTTAAAATATTTATTGTCATTAGGATTGTTAATCTTGGCTGATTATAATGACTTTTGTCGGTAGGTTTATAAAGGCTATGTTTTTATAGATAAATTACGAATTAAATTTAATTTTACATATTCAAATTCACATCATGGATTTATTTACAAAATCTGTCTAAAAATTTTGCCGTATGGATAGACAAGACAAATTTCACCCAAGTCTTTTCGAAAAAAATAATGAATACATAATGGAAGAAGAAAAAGAGCCCGTCATTCCACAAAACACACTCTATGATGCTCCTGTACAAACACAACACACCCCTATGAGAAAGCACGTAACCATTTTTGGGTTCTCACAGCTTTCTAGGCCTAAGATCTTTGAACAAATCGATAGATGCGCAAAAATCTATCGTAAGGAGGAGGGTAAAAATTGGATAAGCATTTGGACAGAAGATGCTTCTTCATTAGATGCTTTGCTAAAATTAAACCATAAGATGATTAATGGAGAAATAATTGGGGTGTATAGAAAGAGCTTTGGTGTAGTAGAAAATCCAGATATTTACATAAAGAAAAAGGGAATGTTTAAAAATGTTTACGAGTATTTTTTCGGCGAATAAATTTAGTTAGAATGTAAACAAATTGATTTTGGCTTTGTTATTCTTATGGAATTCATAATTATGGCACTATCTTTTATTTTTAATTTCAGAGTTTTTTTGTTTAATCTTTGTTTATATTCCAAAGCTGTGAGATAGTAACTGGAATATATTTTAATCTTTAAAGTAGCTGGTGCTGTACAAAAATTAAGATTTAATTTTAAAAGTTTGTATTTCTAAAGCTGTGTGATAGTAACTAGAATATATTTTAATCTTTAAAGTAGCTGGTGCTGTACAAAAATTAAGATTTAATTTTGAGAGTTTGATTTCTAAAGCTGTGAGATAGTAACTAGAATATATTTTAATCTTTAATGTAGCTGGTGCTGTACAAAAATTAAGATTTAATTTTGAGAGTTTGATTTCTAAAGCTGTGAGATAGTAACTAGAATATATTTTAATCTTTAATGTAGCTGGTGCTGTACAAAAATTAAAATCAAGATTTAATTTTAAGAATAAGTATAACTCTGCATTAAAACACAAAATAATAAACAATTATATTGTTTTAAATATGTATTGCTGTTATTTACTAATTAAGCAGCTAAGAAGCCAACTTAAAAAATTTTATTAAAATTTTTACAGTAAAAAATAATGTAAAGTATAGAAAATACAGCAATTAAAACTTACAAGTTAATCATTTTTTAATTATAAAACAATGGTCGGGTTACTTAAAGATTCAGAAAGTTCATTCAGGATAAAAAGCAAAATATAAGTTTTTGTAGATTTACACCAAAAATCTGAGGAAACCTATATTTTACATAGTGCACACTTTTCTAATATTTTAAATTCTATGTTTTCACTTTCTCTTCCTTTCATCATTTATTTTGTTTCTTAAAAATCACATTTTCAATAAAGAAAACAAAATCCAAAATTATTTCTAATATGATTAAGCAACATTTTAAATGTTTGATCCATTTTTGGTTATATTTTTCTATCTTTTTTTTACATTGGTTTTAAGTGTAGAAATAAAAAAAAGAAAAGAAAGAAAATGGTATAAAACATTAAAGCAGCTGCCATATTTTAACATTTCTAAAAATTTTTAATTTTGTGACATGTCATCTGCTACGTTTTTTTGAAGAGTGTGTCAACTTTTTTGATTGGAATGACAGAAATATATTCTAAAGTTAGTTAGTATAACAGTCAAACGTCAATGAAATCTCCAAAATGACATTTTATTAATAATTCCAACTATTCTTACTCTAATTCTTTTGATTGTTATTTCTTTATGCTTTCTACTTAAAAAGAAGAAAGTGCCAAATGGCTTATAAAATTGCTATTATTAGAATTACTTCATTTCTTCTTTTGTTAAATTTTTAACTTCTACTGTAAAATTCTCTGCTTCAAAATGTCAATTCCCTGATTCCGATTTTTCTAAAAAATGATTTCAAATTTCATGATCTGAAGTCAAAATGCTGAGCAATCATTAAAATGACATCTTCTAATTAACAGAAATCTTAATTATTTGTTTTGAAAAAGATCTAACATTTTTGAATTTAGCAACTTTTCTATAGTAAAATCAGTTTTTAATAAAATCTTAGTTAAAAAGAAATTAAAGCACATATTTTAAAGGAGAACAAACTGTGTTTTTAATTGCTGTTTTTATTATGCTTTTATTAATTTGTTTATACTATTTTAGTGCTTTGCTGTTGAACTGGAAAAAACAAAAATAAAAACTTGTATTTAGCTAGATTAATAAAGCAACAAAAGCAAAATATAGTTCATAAAGGGGCTTTTAAATATAAATTAGCTTAAAACAATAAATTTAAATACACACTTCTCAATATTTTTAAATAAAAAAATTATCTTTTTCTCCATTTATAAGGAGATTGTATAAACAATAAGAAAGATATTATTTGGAGAAATTTTAACTTCTTGAATAATTCTTACGTTCTAGTTATTTAATCTATGTTTATATTTGTTTTATAGATTAAAAACATAAACAGACTTGTTTGATCAATAAAGTTAAGATTTATGACAGTTTATACCAGTTCAAAGTCTTATACAGTGTTGTTTATTCATTTTAAAATATTTTTGACAATAAAATGATTTTTACTTTTTAACTATGATATCGATTTTTAAACCCTAAATGAATAATATAAAAGGCTATATTAACAAATACGAAGAAGCATTACTGTTAATACATGCTATAAGAATAGGATCATTGCCTATAGTTAAACAGAGATTATCTACTGATAAAAAAGATAATCTTGAAAGTGGTGCAATATTCTGTTTTGTAGAAAATGTTGACGGGATGAAGAGATGGACTGATGGTAAAATATGGTCACCATCGAAAATAAGTGGTGATTTTCTTGTATATCAAGAAGTACCCAAGCATTTGAGTAAAAACGCAATAAAGAAAAGAAAAAACTCAACTGGAAATAATTTAGAAAACGATGTTATGAGCAGAATAGAAGATTTTGTAGATATTACAACACTACACAAAAAAACTATTTCTATTTGTGTAAATGGTGTAAATTATCATATAATATCATATTATAGACCAATATTTATGCATTTCTCGTTATTGGATATCAAGTTTTTTCAAAAACTTAGTGTAGCACTTAAAAAATACCCAGAACTTAAAAATGATACGTTTCTATCAGATAACTTGACCAGGGACTCTGCTTTTTTTGCAAAATACAAAATTGATAAAGTATTTTGTGGAATGAGAATGGATAACGGTAAAAGAAAAATGTTGGAATTAATTGCTGTTGAAGTATTAGAGTTGCTGTGTAAGAAAAAAAAAGAATCAGAGCAACCTCAAAAGTTTAATAAAATGTAAAAAACCTATTTTTTTTTATGAACATTAATTATTAGAAGTATAAATTAAAAAAATTATTTGTATATTAACAAGCTTATAATATTGGAATTTTCGTAATCTGAAGTAATATTAAAATTTTTTAGAGACATTTTTATTATTGCCTTATGTTTTTGATTTAATTTAATAGGATAATTCCTAAAAATTAAATAATTAATTTTTAATATTTGTAATAAATAGCGCAAGAAAATAATGTAAGCACATTCTGTCTAAATACATATTTTTTTAATATTTTCATAATGTTTTTCATATTTTTTGCAGATATTTACACATATGAAGTATGTTAAAAAGAATATTGGCATTTATAAGCATATTTTAACGAAACTGATTGCTAATTATTAGATAGTTTTGAAAAAAACAAATTTAATACAAAATAAATAGCAATTAATTATATGTATTTTTGACTAAACTGACAGTTTTAATTTAAAACTTTTTAAATACTTTTTCTTAATTTAATTTTTATTGACAGAATTTAGAGATTGAGTTTATTACTATAGTAATATATTGCAAGCACGTTTGAAAGAAACGTACTTTGTGCTTTAAATTAAAATCCTTTAAGTTTAAATATTAATTTATGGGGTTAAATCATCTCAATTTTCAGCTTGACATTTGTATTAATAAAAAACAGGGAGACATTAAAATCATTTATTATTTAATTTAGGGAGTAAAAATAAGTTTTTCTGTTTCCTTTTTTTATTAACTTGAGGTTTCTTTGATTAATGCTTACAACTTACCCCTTCTACAACCAGAAACGCAGGCGTAAAATTTTTTATTGTTGTTCAAAGAACACAAGACTTGCTTCATTATTGAAGCCTTAAAATCAGTACATAAGTGTTGTATATACAATTGTGACATTTAAAAAACAATTTAAAAGTGTCTTTTTAAAATTTTCTCGTTCTATGTGTTTTTAAATTAGCTGCAAAATTTATAGATATAGTAACTTCTATAATGATCGATACAGCTATGAAATTGTTTCGAAACATATAATGTGATTAATTTGAATTATAATTTTACTTTGTTCCAGTTTTTAGTTGTAAATATACATTTATTTGATTCAAAAAACTTAAAAAAGTTTTATTAAACATATAAAGTAAGAATTTAATTAATTTTTTAATTTACTTTGATATTTAAAAAACCATACAGAGCATAAAATTGGCTTGTTTTTTTTTAAATTTAAAAATTTTAGACATTTTTAATACTTTTTTAAATTAAATTAATTTGAAGGTAATACAAATAAATTGCTCTTAAATTAAAACTGTTATGAATCAATTTATAATTTTCTTTTAGTTGTAAGCACATATAACAAGAAAGAGGGAAATCAAAAAAAGTAGCAAATAATATGATGAAGATTTAATGATGTAAAAAATTAATAAGAGAAAAACAAAACTTAAATTATTGTGTATTAAATCTTGGAAGTATATCATAGCTAGCATTTAAGTTGAAAATAATCATGGCAAGGGGAATTAGTAACTAGTATTGGCTTGAACAGCTATAATCAAACCTTTAATTATAACCCTTCTAATTGCTTTTTTTTGATTTAATAGACAAGAGTATAGAGTATTCAGATTTCAAATATTTTAAAAGATTCTATCAGTTATTCTTATCAAACAAAAGCAACCTACTTATGTTGTATTTAATTAATTTTTAAAATATCGGAATTATATTTAAAAAACTTTTATTGCTTGGAAAATCAGCCGTTCTATTTGATACAGAGTTTCAATTTCATAATAACGTTTAAACGTTGTTCTTGGAAAATATGTGTTGTTTAATCTTGTATTAATATAATTTAAATATGTGGCCTTATTGTTTTAAGTCGAAGATAATCATAACAAGTCTAAATATTAAATAATAATAGCCTAAATAGCTATAGTCCAACCTTTTATACTAGTTTAATGAAGAGTTACACCTTCTTTTATGGAACAAGACAAGATGTTTTATTAATCACTGAAGAAATTGTTTACTTTATAGACAAATTTTTAAAAAATACCATTATAATACAAATAATATGGCAATTGATTAGCAAAGGTGGTTTTATTAAAAATTACTAAAATGTTTTTTTGCTGCATTGTGTTTTAAATATTTTTGTAATCTGAAGATTTATAAGACATTAAGGGTTATTTATTTAAGACTATTTCAACAAATATCATTAAAAATGACAATATATTCTATTAATATTTTATAATAACAAGTTTATCATAAGTGGCTCTCTGTTTTCAATTTAATTTAAAAAAGTATTAGAATTTTATTTATAACAATTTAGATAAAACAAGTTTTAATCTTTTGGCAAGTTTAATAAATTAATTTTCATGTTATAGATAATTATCAAGTGTGTTTTAAATAGTATTAGCTTAAATATCTATAAGCCAACCTACTAACTTTAAGATAAAACATGACTTTGCTACTTTTTGCAACGTAACCAGCAAGATTATTTGAAATTAAATTGCAGGAAACTTCTTTTTTTGCTGTAGGCAACCACTTTTCAATAAATCCGATTTTTTTTTATTTGAAATTAAACTTAGAAATTGTTTGGATTAAAACCTAATATGCGTCAAATAATTTATTTAGCAGTGCAGTAATTTTTATTATTTTTATCATTCAGCTTACTTTGTTTTTTCATTAATAATTGTGTTTGAAAAAAGGGCCTAATTTATATATCAAATTGCTCTTAAATCCTATTTTTAACATATTTTCAGGCTTCGGTTTAACTTTGATTAATTAATTCAAGTATAAAATGAAAAATAAAGAAAGTTTAAGTTAAGTAGCCTTTGAAACAACTCTTATTTTTTTTGTAAGGTGAAAAGAATTCTAAAAGGAAAAAACTAGGATCTCTTAGATGTGAAATTCAACAAAAAGTACGTCTGTGAAATGGGAACCCTGACTAAAAAAAAAATAAAAAAATGTTCGGATTTATTTAAGCTGTAGTTGTTAATACTTGTTAGTTTTCTTCGTGTGTTTCTCTGTAACTCGGTCGGGGAACCGCATTGCTGCGTAAACCCCCTACGGCCCTTATGCCAGCTTAATCTCTCTGCCGACAGTCGGCTAGCCTTAGGACTAAGTGTCCCATTGACCTTGAGCTGGCTTTATAATTAGAGACAGTACCATACTGTCTTGGGCTCTCTAAAGACCCCTGCGCTATGCTTACGTAGGCTTTCTACTGCAATGGGAGTTATTGTTGCCGCCACTACCCAAGGAGATCGGTTGTTTTAGGAACCCTGACTAAAATCGAAACATGCATCTAACCACTTGTTCTTAAAAAGATGAGGTCACGAATGGGTGATGTTAGAAAATGAATTGGGGAGCTTGCAGAGACGATGAAAGAAGTACGGTGGAAGTAACCCCCATGATTCTCAAAAAAGAAAGATAGAGCCATGTTAAATGGGACTAAATTATTTTGAAAGAATGCATAAGGTATAAAAATTTTATATTAATTGTTAAAAGGATTAAATGGCTTAGGGGTAAAACTTCAACAATTTTTTTTATAATTTTCTGATAACCTGTTTAAGGTTATTCCTATGTCATTAAATCCTTTTAACAACAAATTATAACTTTAAACTATACATAAATTAATTAAAAGGTTTTGGAAAAAAATATGCAAAACATTTTTATTCAATAACATAAGTGTAGTTGCCGGTGTTTTTTCCAACTTTTTCTTCTGCATTCAAAAATACCTTAATATTTTTGTGCTTTGGATATGGTTCAGCTTCAGTTTCGAGTATAATTTTCGTAATTGCATTAATGAAATTATCTTTGACAAACCTTTTGATTAATCTAGCACCATAATTTGAATTTATACATGATACAACTGCGTGTTGAATTACAGCATTAGACACAGAAAACGTAATTTTCCTTTCATTTAATTTCTTATTTAATTCATCAATTTCAATCTGAAATATTCTAGCAAGTGAATCCTCTGAAAGATGATTAAAAACAACAATATTATCAATCCTGTTAATAAAAGGATGACCAAATCTTTCTAAAACCAAACTTTCGATTTTGTTTATATCAGCGCCCTGATCTGTAATATACTCTTGCCCCAAATTTGATGTCATAATTATAACGGTGTTTTGAAATGAAACTTTAACACCTCTTCCATCAACAACTCTTCCTTCATCAAGTAATTGATAAAGGACATTTAGGTTACTGCGATGTGCTAAATCTAATTCATCTAATAAAACTACATTATATGGGCATTCTTTAATTGGCTCTGTTAATGTACCACCATCTTCACATCCGACATAACCTGCTGGCGCACCAATCAATTTAGTTAAGCTGATTTCACTAGAGTAATCAGACATGTCAAGAATGACCATATTTTCATAAGTATCATTAAGCTCTTCACAGATCATTTTAGATAATTCAGTTTTACCCACACCCGTTGGTCCTAAAAATAAAAACGAACCGATAGGCTTTTTATCTTTATTTAAACTTACTTTAGAAGCTAAAATACTATTTACAACAGTTTCAACGGCATTATCTTGACCAAATATTTTGCTTTTGATTCTATCATACATAGCGAGTAGTTTTTCATTTTCTTTCATTGCCAATCTGGCTATTGGAATACCCGTCAGTCTTGATAGCACTTCTGCTACATGATTTGGTTTTATTTCTTCAACATGAGTAAATTCTTTTAATCTTTCTTCATAAATAGGGATTATAGTATTTTGGATGTCATGTGCTGCATATTTGTCATTTTTTCTCTTGGCTTGTTCTAATTCGTTCCTGGCTTTTTCAAGCTTCCTTTTAATATCTCTAGCTTCTATAAGATGTCCCTTTTCAGAATTATAAGCATCTTCAATTGGAGCAATTAGTTTTTTAATTTCCTCAATTTTAAGATCAACTGCCAGTAAACTTTCTTGCAAGCTTGGATCTCGTTTAATATCTAATTCAACCCCAGTTTTTTCAAGTTCAAGGCTCCAAAGTTTATCTTTTAATCTAATCAGTTCCAACGGCTCACTATTCAAACTAATAATTGCTGAAGCACATGCTGTATCGATTAAATCAATGGCTAAATCTGGGAATCTTCTATTTGGAATATACTTCTTCCCTACTGACACTGCATATTTCATAGCGCTTTCCGAAATTTTTACACCGTGATGTGTTTCTAATGAAACTTTTAATCCTCTGAGAATAGTTAATGTATCTTCTGCGTTTGGCTCTTTAACATCAACTTTCACGAACCTTCTTTCAAATGCTGCATCTTTAGTTACATAGTTTCTATATTCATCATATGTTGTTGCTCCTATTATTTTTAAAGAACCATTAGCTAACCCTGGCTTAAGCATATTAGATGCATCTAAAGAACCCTCACCCCCTTTACCAGCACCCAATAACGTGTGAATTTCATCAATAAAAAGTATCGTTTTTTTGTTTGATTGAGCTTCTTGAATTAATTCTGAAAATTTTTTTTCGAAATCACCCCTGTGAGAAGTTCCGGCTACTAAAGAACCAACATCTACGTTATAAATTTTATACCCTTCAAGTACTTTACATTCATCTTTAGCTATTAGCTGTGCTATTCCATTAATAATAGCCGTCTTACCAACCCCTGGCTTACCCACTAGTATAGCATTACTTTTAGTTTTCTTTGAAAGAATTTCAGTTATTTTTCTAATTTCATCACCTCTTCCAATTACTGGATCAAGTAGATTTTTTCTCGCAAGATCTACAACATCATAAGCAAATTCTGTCATTTTATCCTCAGTGTCATCGTTAGATTTAGAATCACAATTTGTTGCTAAAATATGGTTTTCTACTTTCTTCTTTAAACTAGCGGGGTTTTTAAATAGATTTAATATCCTTTGAATATCTAAGAGACTCAAAATTACAATAGGCAAGGAAATAAAATCTTTTGCCCTTGAATTTGATTCATTAAGTACTGAAGTAAAACTTGAAGAAATTATTGGAGAACCCCCACTTATGTCTTTCCTAAATGATTCTATCATGCAATTTATTTTTTTTTTGACTTCGTCTAATTCTGATTTTTCACAAATATCATCTAAAATTGATTCAGTTTCTGTTATCGCTTTTATTAAATGTTCTGGTTCAACTGTAGGATTGCGATGCTGCTTTGCAAGCGCTATAGCTTTTTCAATTATTTCTTGAGCTTTAAATGAAAATGCTGTTGCCATGGGTTACAAAATATTTTTCATTTAAAAGCTTAAAATCTTCTAGAAAATTCTAGAAGTTTCTAGAAATTACGTATTAACTTTGTTATTTAATCATTGATTTCCAATTACCTTTAAAAAATCAATTAAAAATTATTAGTTTTCAAAATTACGAAATCAAATAGTAATTTTTAAATGGACTATCAAAAATATAAAAACTTATATAATTGTTAAAAGGATTTAATGACATAGAAGCAACTTTAACAAAAATAGATAAAGTTGATTTTGTGTGAAGAAAAATCTTTGACCTGAAGATAAATGAAATACTTGTGTTGTGTTATCCTCTATTAATATTATTTAAATAAATACCCTTAATGACTAAATACTTTAATAATGAAGAGCTTACGCCATCTTCGATGGCACAAGACAACTTGCTTAAATTATTTAATGATTAAAGTCAAAGTTAATCATAACAGGCTATTTATTAAATAGCTATAATCCAACCATTAATATTAATTACGTAAAGAGGTGGATTTTTTTGTTGAAACTCTATTTTGATTTTTTTTTGGAAGCAAATGATCAAATTTATGAAAACTAATTATCTCATACTGAAAAGTATCATGATCATCTGTATATTAAAAAACTCTATTTGCCGAGTAAATTTTATAAGAACTCAATGTAATTTGCAAAATAAAGATGTGAATACTTGATTTTTGTATAATTTTTTTTTAAATTAAACAAGTCTTGTTATATTAATAATAATTTTAAATTAAAAAAATTAATATAATTATAAGATTTTTTGATGTAATAAAGAAATAATATTGAAAGATTCTAAATTATTTAATTAAAGTTTACAAAGATATACACTTGAATTTTTGAGGATCAACAAGGGATTTCGTGAGTCAATGCTTTTACCATATTCTATGACAGCTCGTTGATTTCGTGTTGGTAATCCTAATCTTCGAGATTACTTCTCTTATCAAAATAAATACTATCAATTTGAAATATTTAAAAATTAATTAAAAAAAGTCAAATGACATTTATTTTAAAGAAATAAATTAAAAGCTATAGCTGATGCTCTTGGATATAAAAGAAAAACTAGAATCGGAGGAATATTAAAAGCCACAGATAAACGCCTAGCGCACTTTTCGTTTTAATCTTTATTCTAATTATTGACTTTCTCTTATTTTAATTAATTGTTTGAAAACTTTGAAGAAACGTATAATAAGAAAAATTAATGAATCGCCGCAGTATTCAAAATACAATTATCTAATAATATAAAATCAAATTTAACTTGTTTTTATAAAAAAAAATAGCAATTTAATTTTGGCAAAAAAATCATGTAATATAATAAAAACAGAAAACGGCCCGTGTTCTTGAGCTATGATTTATTATCTGTCAAAATTATATTTAAAAAACCAATACTAGTATGTTTAAATATCCATAAGTACTTAATTTCTAACAATATATATTTCGTTATAAAAATGTGAATAATTACATAGTTTGTTTAATCTTTATTTTAATAACCTGAAACATTTTTGAGGGAAATACGTTGCAGTGAAAGGCTCTGAAAACTGTTTGCACCGATTTTTAGGTTTTACCAATTAGTGCTTTTTCTGTTTTCTATGCCGCTCGGCTCAACTCCTCAACATTTTGATAAAATTACTTCAAACCTGGTATATGTGGCATGTGCTAGAAAAAGCATCAAAACTTCGATTTAAAAACATTGGGAATTGGTGTGTTTTCCGGTTGTTCTCTTAATTGCAAATTGATTTATGTTAAAAAAACAACGCGGCTTAGTATTCTATGGCAATAAATTATCATTTAATAAACACTTTTATAGGAACGTAAAAGGAGCAAAGCATTATAAAATTCTATAAAATTGGAAGCACTTTAAATCAATGATCTTAGTCCTTCTAAAGACAGAAAAATACATCATGATCTTTGCCCTTGATTAATTAACCATCAACTTCCACAAGTAAGATATATGATAAAATCATAATTCCTTTAAGTTGTTGTGCTTCGGAATCAATTTTATTAGAATAAAATAATGATAATAAATTGTTATTCGTTAAAAAGCTTGTATGTTTATATTAAAAGTCTTCATTTTAACAAAATCATATTAGTTTCTTTAACCGAAAGCGGCAGTTTTTTACGTTTAAAGAAAATTTAAAAATAATATAGCAGAATTATTAACAAAAGTAGTTTTCAGTTAATCTTTTTAATAACCAAATACCATGCTGGTCGTCACTTACCTCAAAACTATTTTATCTTGAAACTAGTAGAATCTAATTTTTATGGAAAGTATGAATTTTCTGAGTCACAGCTTGAAATATTACACATTAATATTTTTTATCAACATTATTGCCGTTTTTTTCCTATTTAAAAATTTGCATGGTAATTTACTTTAACTTTTTGCAATTATAATTTATGAAAGTTGAAGTTCTCAGAAGACCTATGAGAGTTTAAGAGTTATTTTTATAGATCTTTTCAACAAAAGTTTAAGAAAAGTCTTTGGTTGTTGCTTTGATTTTCGAATATGTAGAGCAATTTTATTTTTTAACCGTTAACGTGTTTAACATTTATTAGGTTTTAAGACTATTTCGTAATAAAGTCTATGTTGTGTTCGTATTGAGTGATCTAGTACTAAAAGGTTAAGATTTTTTCATTAGATAAAGTTTACGTTTGTTTTCGAGATTTATATGCAAAACAGCACATAAATGTCTCTAATTATCGTTATCAACCCAATAAAACCGCGAAAAATAAGTGTTGGGGATGTTCTTAAAAAGGTAAAATCTCAGATTTTCTTAAATTTAAAAAAAGTATGAGATTAAAAAATCATGTTAATTTTAAACTCACATAAACTATGATTGGCGCTTTTTTAATACATTTTACATGCTTATATTTAAATTCCCATTGGCAACTTTTTTGATAAATATAACTGGCTATTTCAATCTTCAGAAATAGCAGACTACCGTTTACAATTGGGGTTTATTTTAAAAATAATACAATTATATATTGGTTCCGGAAAATAATCAAAAAATTTATTTTATTGGGTACGTACTTCAGTTCGATAGATAACAACTAGTAAAATATATTTTTTCAGAGTGCCGGCTAATTATTGATTCGTTAAATCGATAACAGCTTCGAAATTATTAACAGATTAAAAATACATTAACAAGTTTCAGCCAAATATATGTTATATTTTCTAACAACAAAAAACTGCCCAAAAAGCAAAATTCGAATAACATCTATTTAATAATTTTAACAAAAGCATTTATTAATGTATGATTTTTTTTTAAATTTGAAAATACTTCGTTGAAACTTGTTAATTAAGCATTGATTTTGCTTAGATTAAAAAAAGTATGTTACATCTCTGAGAAAGGAAAGTTTAAGATCAGCCTAATGATAAGTACTGATTGTCTTATTTAGAAATAAAACTAATGGATAAATATAATTACTTAGCTTAGAACTTAAGTAATTGATTTCCTTATCATAATTATGAAAGTATTAAATTTCAAAGTTTGAATTTATCTAAAAATAGATACTGTTTTTTTATTAAAAGGTGTGCTAGCAGATTAACTCATTTTATAAGCCTTTTGTCTTAATTGATTATAGAAATAAATAAGTGCATGTTTCTATAAAATTATCATATTTATACTTTAAAAAAGACATTTGGCCAAATTGGTGGTATTTTTTTGAGTATAAAAAGTAGTACAACTTCATTTAATAATAGATTTCCATATTAATACTCTTCTTTTAGATGTAATTAATTATTTATAAAAATTCAAAAGAGGTTTTCTAGCATGCCCGAATGTAAATCTTAAAAAAACAACGAATTGCTATGCATACTACTTTTAAAAGGCCCACAAGCGGCCAAGAAACCGTGTCAAAAGGCTCAAAATATCAAGTTTGCTTAGTATTGTATAATTGTAGTAATTTTTTGTGAATCAAAAGTTCGAAAGATTTTTTAACCAAAAGTAGATCAAAAAACAAAAGCTCATTATAGATAATGTAACCACAAAAGAGCTAATAGATGCACAAAGATGCTTTAACGAGTAATTTATAAAAAATTTAAATAGCTTTTTCTTAAATCTTTGAAAATCCTCGGGTTTATTTTGATTCACTCTGTCAGCTTCTAAGTTGTTTCGGCCCCTTTTTTCTTCAAGACTTCATCACCTATCAAAAGAAATGCTTTTTTATGTTTGAATACATTAAATTTAAAATTAATAAAGACATATGTCAATAAATTCTTACAAACAAGATTAATCAATTAGTCGTTTAATGACTTGCGCATATACGCGTTAAACAGGCTTTTTTTATTTTTAAATACATTTTACATAAAAAGCACTAAAAACTGCATAATCAAGATACACTTTGAAATTATTTAAAAGCAGTCGAGTTAATTTCAATGAATACAGTGAGTATGCTAAATTATAAAACGCAAAAAATATAATCTGCCCAGTTGTGTAGAAATTGCTGCTTTAATAAAATATATTACTAATTAAGCTCTGGTTGGCTCACCTTGACTTTTTTTAAGTTTGGTTATAGCACATGTCTAAACTTTTCTAAAAGTGATGATCATTTTTTTGATTTTCCTCCCTCTTAAAAATGACATCTCTAAAAAATTTTATAGGCGTTTTCAAAAATTTGCGGAAGCATTTTTACATAGATTTAAAGGCATTTTTAAAATAGAAAATAAATTTACGAAATTAGATGCATCGGTCGACAATATATAAGATTTCAACTCAATACAACTAGTTTTTTTCTAATTTACACGCGTAAGCATGGCTAATAAGTTTTTTTCGAATCTGTTGTTTTTATTTAGAAAGAGATAATTTCTATAAATTTAATGGTAACATAATCATTTATTATACACACATATCCATTTAACATTAAATTGATATTCATTTTTTTTCCTATTGTTTTTAAAAATTGAAAAATATAGAAATAAATTAAAATTTAAAGAATTATTACACGATTATGTAATATAAACACTTTAACCTTCTTTCTTATTGATTTTTCTTCATTTTATTAAAAAAACCAGCCTTTTATGTTTTTCTGTGCTCCATTTTTTTCTAAAAATTTGCACAGAATAAAATAAACAGGACGAATGGAGATGTAAGAAAGTAAGAATCTATTAATCGATTCACTTTTATCTTTCTATAAATACACATTTTATACTTTCCTACCAGAAATAAGTTTATTGTCCACTTTAAAAGACATCCAATTTTCATTCTACTTTTTAATCACACATCAATCAAACTGATTCAATCAATAATCCAAATAAAAAGTTATTAATTGAATTACAAAGAGGAGTATATTTAATTAGTAAAACCACATTTTTTTTTAAATTCTTTTCTTTTTTTTTCTTAAATTTTTAATTTTTCTAAAATGAGAAATCTCTAGCTTCTCATTCATAATTAAACACTATAGTATATTTTGTGTAATAACACACACCTTTTACTATAATTTCTTTACTTTTTTTTTCAGAATTATTATACATCAAAAACTTAAAACTTGTGGTTTTGATAAAATAAAATAGATCAAGAATACAATTATTAAATACAAATCATATAAAAGTTGAAGAAGAGTTGTAGAAAAAAGAGAATTTTTATAATTAATTGGTATTTGAGATAAACATGAGTCTTATAAAGGTATATTATACATATCCAACATATTTTTAAAAGTAAAAATAAAAATTTAGTAGTTTTATAAATACAAAGTTAGTTAGAACAATTTTTAAACTGGGTGTTTTAAAATAAGAAAGAATAAAGTAAAATAAACAAAAACGTCATAAAGAAACTTTTGAATTATTTAAGACATGTCTCTCTGAATTTTTAAATCAATAAATTTTAAAATAAAAATCTTTCATTTATTCGTAAAAAAAAACTATAAAAAGTAAAGTTAGAATTGATCCCCCCCTTTTACCAGATGCCCAACAGACAAAGATTTATAAATTTAGAGGTAAATACTAACATAAACAAAGTTTTATCTAAGATCGGTGGCTCCCCGCAGCCCAGAACTTGCAATATTTTGAAAATAATAACGAGTTAAACCCGAATAAACTAGACAATGGCTTGTTAAAAGCCAACCCTTTAGCACAACATAAACCTGAGATTATTTTAAAGTCTCAAAAGAAGAATAGAAAAATAAAAAAAGTGCATTCTAAGCAAAAAAAGGCAAAAATATTTGCCGATTTTATGAGTAATATCAACATTGTCGACCCCTTTGAATCTATAAGCTTAGAAAATGCTTCACTTTTCGAAACGACTAACAAAAAAAAACTAAATTCTAAGCCCAAAAAATCAATCATAGACATTGCATCTCCTATTAATGCATCGACGATATTTACAATTGGCAGCACACCGTGTTCTTTGTATAACAATGATCATTGTAATCTCTTTGACAATAACATAAATAACCTCAACTTTTCGAGTGCCGATTCTGCTGCTTTTTTGAATTCCGCTGATTATGCAAATAATTTTTTTAACAACCGAAATTGCTCTTTAATTATTTTTACGGCAATACTCTTTAAATTATTTGACAAAAAAGTTAAATTATACAATTTGAATTTTTTCGTGATAGTTTTTCTAATTTTTCTGTTAAATCTCAATTCTTAGCTTATCTCTATTTAATGAAATATGCAATAAAAGCACGGTTTACCGTTTTAACTCAAATAGCAGAGATTTATTTGGTTTGTTGTATTGTTGCTTCTAAATCTCTAATAGATGCGCATTTATCTAATGATAATATGAAAAAATTTCATCTTTCACACTTAGATTTAAATTATTTAGAAGGCCTTCTTGTAAACTCGCTAGAATATAATTTAAACGTAAACAACATAGAAATAACAGCAGCTATAATGGAAATACAGGGAATTTATTTAATGAAATCGTTTGAAGAGCTATATAATTAAAAACATAAATAAACCTAATTAAATTAATTCTGTTATTTATTTTTAATAGTTTAATACGAGAAAATAATCAAATATTAATTTATTTACGGGTCAAATCCAATTTCTGGGAGCTGCTTAGCTTAAGTGATGCTCCGTTTGTGTATTTTAGTTTTAAATTATTGCCCAGGATACTAGCTTTGCCCATAATCAAGCGATAAAAATATAAATTTTATCGCCGTAAAGCCATTCCTCGCAAAAATTTCTTCCACTTTTGTAGCACGTAATTATAACTCTACATGCCCTGATTAAGACGTTTATTTTAGTTTTGTTTCGAACATCTTCTGATATTAATCGATATTCTTAATAACCTTCAACTGTAGAATGTGGAGATTCTTGTATACACAGAGAATTGAGTAAATTCAGATGTGTTTAATCAAGCAAAATTTTTTTCAATAGGCGTTAAATAAACACTTCACACTTTTTAAATAAGTTTTTTTTATTGTATTTAATCTAAAACCACAAATTATTATTCTTTTAAAGCAAAAGAGTTTTTTTAAAAATTCAAGGCTACTAAGGAGGCACTGATGCTAGTACTGTGTTTAAAGATGAAACAAGTATTACTGCTAAAAAAAAATGTTCGAATTTATTTAAGCTGTAGTTGTTAATACATGTTAGTTTTCTTCGTGTGTTTCTCTGTAACCCGGTCGGGGAGCCACATTGCTGCGTAAACCCCCCACGGCCCTTATGCCAGCTTAATCCCCTTGCCGACAGTCGGCGAGCCTTAGGACTAAGTGTCCCATTGACCTTGAGCTGGCGTTATAATTAGAGACAGTACCATACTGTCTTGGGATCTCTACAGACCCCTGCGCTATGCTTACGTAAGCTTTCTACTGCCATGGGAGTTATTGTTGCCGCCACTACCCAAGGAGATCGGTTGTTTTTACAAGGCCCGATCACGGCCTGATGCTAGTCTTTTTATAGTGGGGTTATTACGACTAGCGCCCACTTTTGCGACGGCGTCCCGGTTCTCGTTCTTTTACCAACCAAAGCGAGGTTCGAACCCGGGCGGCTCAGGAGTGAATCAGCAAGCCGACCACTAGCTTAACGCCGTCTTAAGTAAACAACAAATCTGCAATTTACAATTACGATTGGATTATAGCTATTTAAGCCAATGCTATTTAATAAATACCCTTGATATGATTATCTTCGACTATTACAACTAAAAAAACCCAATAAAAATAACTGTAATTTCAATCTAAGATACTACATAAGACAAATTACGTTTTGATTATTTGATTAATATACATTTAATTTGCAGTGTTACCACAATAATTAATTAAAGAATTGTTTTAAGTAAATATTTAATTTTATTTAGGAAAACTGCATTTTTTTAAATCTGCCCTTATTCATTACTAAAACTCTAAATATAAGACATTTAGTACTTTTAGATATAATTTCAATTATATTAACAAATTTGAACTGAAACATGAGACAAACACAACTTATTTCATTTAAATAAGATGTTTTAGAAATAATAATACCTAACACTACAACATTAAGATAGTGGGTAATTCTATTGGTTTTATTCAGAAATCCCAAATTTAGTAGAATCTCAACGACCAAGAAAAATAATAACAGCCTTTTTATTAGCTCTCTGTATTAATGGAATTAGTAAGATATTCCAATTGTTTATTTACCGCTATTTTATTAATGAAAAAGCCCACGGGGATTTCTAATCTTTTTAATTTAATTAGAAAAATGTTTGTTGTTTCTTCCTATTTTAGCTTTTCATATTTATTTGTTTTTAGAATCCCTGCTAATGATTGATGATAATACAATACCATCCAAATCGATTGAATTAAGCAACGAACTTATTAAAGTAATTCCACAAAGTTTAATTGATAAAAAGCTAAAAGAAACCAAACTTAATTCTTTTGATAATTTATCTTCTGGTCAAAAAAGCATTCTAAGAAATGCATGCCACAAGAAACTGCTAAAACTAAGAAAATTTTCATTTAAACAAATATTTTGCTCCTGGAAAGCTGCAGAATACCCCAAAACAGATATAAATTCCTTAGTATTTGACCTTATTAAAGTTGTTAAAATCAGGTGTCTAGAAGAGGATAAAATTTTTAGAATAGACGGGGATCAAAAAAGGTCTTTAGAAGTACTTGACCTTATTATAAAAAACGCAAAAGTAGAATGGTCAGCATACTCAGCTAGAGATTTAGCTACTGCCCTTAAAAAATACATTCGAATTTACCTTGATGGATTATACGAACCAAAATTTCTTGAAATGGCGTTAGAACTGTTAAAATCACATGAAAATGAAAAGTTTCAACATATTTGCAAACTTTTTATATTTTCATTACCACCGGAACTGAGAAAGATTTTTAAAGAAATTCAAGAAATTTCATTTAAAATGGCCAACAATATAAAAGCAACATCGATGCCACTAGAAAGTCTTTCTAACATATTCTGTCTTACTTTCAGTCCTCAGAGTATTTTCACAGAAATAAGCATTATTGACATTCTTCCAAAATTTCAACTGGCGTTTATTTGCTTAGACATGGACAATTACGAATCAGTTTATACTTTCGATACCAAATAATTTTTATAAAGTTGCCAAATTGCGGGGTTATTTATCAAAAATGGGCTCATTAAGGATATTGAAAGACCTAATTTTTCTAATCAGCCACTTAAACGCTTTCATCATTTAAATCAAAAAATACTTATTACTTTGTTTTAATAAAAATCAAATAAAAAAACACACAAATTAAACGATTTTTTATTTAATTATTTAATTATTTTTTGGTTTTTGACTTTTCTTTATCAAAACAATTTTAAATGTTATATTTTATTATAAAAAACATCCTTGTTTATGTTTTATAATATTTTATTTCTACCTTTTGCCATTGTTTTAATATAAAATTATTGTTAATTAAAATAAAAAATGTAGCTTCGTTTACTTTTAAATTAAGCAAAATACACTACAAATAACTTTAAGTGGTAATTAAAATAAAAAATGTAGCTTCGTTTACTTTTAAACTAAGCAAAATACACTACAAATAACTTTAAGTGGTAATTAAAATAAAAAATGTAGCTTCGTTTACTTTTAAACTAAGCAAAATACACTACAAATAACTTTAAGTGTTATAAAAAGAATTTTTAATTGTTTGGAATTAAACATTTTTAATTATTAATCATTGGTATAATCAAGCTTAAATTGATTTATGTAATTTTAATTAATACTTTGGGGATTTAGATCTGAAAACTAAAGTGTACAGCCAATTATTGGTTCTTTAAGAAAGTTTTAGAGCATTTCACTCGACCTAAGAAGTTGTATTGGAGAGGAGGATGTTCACTGAGAATTTGGCGTTTGAAAATTAAGACGGTGGGTGTTATTGCTGAATTGAAATCTGTGAAATTTTAGAATTAAAGCATAATTAAGCTTTAAACTCCAAATAAATTGTCAATTTTAGAACTTTCATTTATTGATTGCATGGGTAAATAAACCATGCTTTATTTTAAAGCAAAATTTTACTTAAAAATCTTCACTTAAGAAAGCAACAGAGTTACAAGATAACTCTACAGTTGCGACATAAATAATTAAAAACAAACAAATCTCTTGAAAATAGCAGTTTATTGTTATGTTTATGAGTACTGCTTAGCAATTAAAGTTGAAGTTAATCATAAAAAGTGTATTTATTAAAAGTAAGAGTTTGAGGTAAACACGGGTATTTAGTATTTCATATGTTGTTATCTAAAGATTTATTGGACATTTTGGGTTCATTTATTAATACTTGTTGTTATCTGAAGACCTATTAGACATTAAGGATTATTTAATTAATACTTGTTGTTATCTGAAGGCTTATTAGACATTAAGGGTTATTTATTAAATTGTATTGTTATCTGAAGACCAATAAGACATTAAGGGTTATTTAATTAATACGATTTTAACAATAAATATCTAACTTTAAATAGTATTAAATTAGATAGCTATAAACCAACACTTAACAAACATGGTGCCAATTTTGAATTATCAAAAATATCTAAAAAAACATCTCTGAACATTTAAATTAAAGAAGTATTTGCATAATTGCAATAGAAAACATCACTTAATTTAACATTTTAATTCTCTATTTATTGAGAGATTAATGGCATATTGAATTGTAGTAATTTCTTAAAATCAAATCTGTTGTCTCGGGACATCAAAGTTGGTGTAAAGTCCTCATTAATAAAGTTTTTAATCATTGAAAGTATTTAGTGATTATACTTATAAAGAATTACAGAACAACTGTCTTTTAATTAGCATCTAATAAATATTTTACTTTATACTTTGTTGTTGATAGCTCAAAATAAAATATAAGGTAAGGTAAGGTTTCTAATAGATATTTAAGGTAACAAAATTTAATAAATATACATTCCTTTGATTATCTTGCTTGTTAAAGCTATCTCATTTATACATCTTTCCTGCCAATTTTGCTTGATTTAAGGATAAATTGTATTGTGACATCAAAGATAACGTAAGCTTCTCTACATTTAAAGTATTTAGACATTGAGTGTATTTATTTAACTTATATTTATATTGGATTACATAACAAAAATATAATTATAACATTATTACTGATAGTAGTTTTTAGACTTTTTATAATTTTCAAGTTTTTTTATATTCAAAACATAGTAAAATTTTTAATAAGACAGCCTATCAAGATATTTTAGATTAAATCAAAAAAATTAAGGCAGCAATAATTATTGCAAACCTGGACGTAGTTTATATAGAATTTTCAATACATCTTTTTGATTATTTGTATTTTAATAAATCAAAATGTTTAACATCTTGATCTCCCCATCTTGTTTGTAAACTAAAGAGAAGCAGTACCATCCCCTTTCAAACGTATTGATTGACAGGTTCTCATGTGTCTTTTTGGATAATTAAAATATTATATTTTAATTTTATATAAAAAACATTAAACTTTGAAACAAATAAAAACTTGTTTTGCGTTTAGTTTAAAACCTTAGAAACATCAAATATGCAATTTCTTATAATTTATACTCTTTTTTTTAAAAATCAGATATTGTGAATTTGAATTTCTAAACATTAATATGAATTAATACAGTCCATGTGTTATGTTCAGATTGGTATTCTTAGTTTTTCTCTAACCAAACAAATACTTAATGTTTTTATTTAGCTTAATTTAATTACATTTTATTAATCTTGCACAATAAGACATTTTATTTGTTTTTTGATCGAAATTGTACAAAACAACATAAACTTTAAACAGTGTTAAATTAATTATTTTTTAATCATTTGAAATCAAAAAAGCTATTTTTTCTTTTTCGTAATTATAGAATTTCTAGAAAATAAAATTTTTTAAGAATTAACCATAAGAGGCATTAAAATTGCTTTAAAACATGCTATTTATGTATAAAATAAACACAAAATGTTGTAAAGACTAAAAAATATAGTAAGTTGATAATTTATAAAACTAAATAGAATTTTTTACAATAAATAATGATGTTCTAAAAGCTTTTTTTTATAAATTTCTAGAATAAAAAACAATTAATTATTATTTTACCCCATCAGAAATGGCAAATCCTGGAAATAATCTAGAAGAAAATGATGCATACACTGAAGATATTATTGGTGGCCTTTTTGAAATGTTATTTGGTACACAATCTAGTTTTACTTTCTTCATTTCAATAGATTCAACCTCTAATGAACAGAGAGAGGTAGTTATTAATAATTTAAATCGTAGAAATATGAATAGTGGCAATGTGATTAATAATTTATTGAATAGTAATGTACTTAATAACAATAATGTAGATAATAGTTTAAGGAATATAAACAGAAATATTACTAACAATAGAAATATGGAAAATAATAATGGAACTAGTATTTTTAGAAGTAACCTTTTAAACAATGTTGCTAATATTCTAAATTTTAGAAATAACGGCAACAATGCTGCTAGCAATGTTCCTGTATTTTTAGCTAGGAGTCTGTCTAGGGCTGTAAATAATCAAGAACCAGATGACAATAACACTATTCAAACACCACACTTCTTAGATTATATACAAGATATATTTAATAATATTCAAAAGAAGCAAAGAGTTAAAAAAGAATTAAGTAAAAACAAGCCATATATTTACAAGAAACAAAAAGATGAACATAAAGAATGCTTGGTTTGTTTAAATGATTTTAAATCTAGAGAGAAAATTAGAAAATTAGATTGTGAACACGAATTTCATAAAAGGTGCATTGATAAATGGTTATTAGAAGGGAATCCCTGCTGTCCCTTGTGTAGAAAAGAGCCATTTGGTGAAAATAAAAAAGAGAAACGACTTTAAATCAACGAAAATTAAATAAATCGACCTTTTGTTTTAGGATTTTTATTCAAAGAAGACAAATTACTTTAAATCAACGAAAATTAAATAAATCGACCTTTTGTTTTAGAATTTTTATTCATTAAAGAAATTACTATGAAATGCAGATAACTTGACAATTAATAAAGTTTTTTACAAGTTGCTTTATAGCAATTGGGCCAATTTAAGATTTTATTGTCATTTTATGCCATGATGAACACAAAAATTAATCCTTCTTTTTAATAGTTGCAGCAAATTCCTGGCTGTTTAATTTTGCTTCAACATTTAATTATGCTATTTTTGTGTTTAAGTTATTGTTTTAGTGCAACTTGTAATTATATTTGATACTTTTTTCCAAAAAATACGATTTAGATATTCAGTATATAAATGGCACAATTTAAATATTTTTAAAAGTTAAGGCTTTGGGCAGCATCCTTATTTAAAAATTTTTATATCCTACTTGTTTTTTTTTCTTTATATTTATTTAAATGGCCATGAATATAAGTGCACATAAAATATTAAATTATTTTTTAATTTAAGGTTGGATTATAGCTAAAAAGGTTAATAAAGTAAAAAAATGCTTTTCCTAAGATTATCTAGAAACTAAAAATTAAAAACATACTGTTAAAATAAATATTTGTTCCATAATTATTAAAGCTAATAAAATTTAATAAATACCCTGGTTATGGTTATCTTCGACTTTTAATTTAACAATATTTCTTTTTAAGCGCACAATACGCTATTATATATTGAGGTTATGTTTAAAATTATTACTTTTTATATCAAACCTGAATATTTTGTATTATTTATTTGGTTTACAAGTTTGTTCTACTTGTATTTTGAGATTCACATCAGGAAATATTTTTACGATCTTGCTTTTAGTTCTTTAGCTTCTCAATAACCAACACCTCTTACAAACGAGAGACATAATTTTCATTATTATTAATTATTTTATATTTTAGTTTTTTAAAATTTAAGCAGAAAAATCTTTTGTGAATACACAATCAATTCTATAATTATAAGACATACTTTTTTAACAAACCTTTCAAATCTAAAGAATTCCTCATTGGTTTTCATTTAAAAAATCTGAAACAAAACATTACAATAATCCAATTTCTATTTTTTACCCCCATGCAGATAAAATATCTCACACAGAACATTACAATTGAACTTAAAGACCTGGAAAAAGAAACAGTAGGGGGACTTAGACAAAAGATAAAGGAAACTGTCAAGGAGTGTGCAGAACTCACAGATGATAAAATCCTTTTATTTCATAATAAAACTAAAGTATCATCTCCTGAAGATACTAAATTGGCCGATATTAAGATAAACAATGAAAGTACTGTATTTATAGTATTAATAAAATCTGAACAGGCACCACAGAGTAAACCACAACCTGTTAACAACTTTAATACTCCTTTACCTGGTCATAATAATCAATCGGCCACACCCAATATGTTTAATAATTTTCCACAATATGGTATGCCTGGGATGCCAAATATGGGAGGAGTGGATAATACAGGGTTAGAACAACTTTTGCTTGATCAGATGGTTCAAGACCCAGATACAATGCTTTCTATGTTAGAAAAACACATGCCATACATGCCTGAAGACCAAAAAGAAATGTTAAAACAAAACATTGAAGTGTTGAAAAAAAACCCTGGCATGCTAAAACAAATGTTGGGTAATCCTGCAATAATGAATGCTATAAGAAATCCAGACATGGCAGGGAACCCGATGATGAATAATAATCAGATTCCAAGCCCTTACATGGGAAATACTCCAATGATGAATAATCCCACGCAAAGTCCTTATATGGGAGGGAATCCAATGATGAATAATCTCACACAAAGCCCTTATATGGGAGGGAATCCAATGATGAATAATCTCACGCAAAGCCCTTATATGGAGGGAATCCAATGATGCCTAATCAATACATGGCTGGACATCCCATGATGAATAACGGATATTATAATCCTTACTACATGCAGCAGCAACAACAACAACAAAAGCATGATCAAGTACCACCACCGAATGGACCCTGCAGTCATGGCTTCTATCCACCTAAGATGGCTAATGGTAATCCAGAACAACAAGATTTAGAAACTTTTTATGCTGAAAAATTAACTGCTTTAAATGAAATGGGGTTTTCCGACAAAAAAGCAAATTTAAAAGCTTTGCATGATGCTCGTGGAGATATTTCTGAAGCTATTGATATTTTAAGTAAGAATTTTGCAGATAATTCCAAATAAAGTATACTCTTGAAATGTTTTTTTTTTCGATAGTTTTACAATTAACATAACACTTTTATTAATTTAGTTTAGAAATTTATATATTTTGATAAGGCATTTTAATTAGTTTTGGCGCCTGTTTAATTAAATATATATGAGACCAGCTTATTTTAAGAATGCAAGAAATAATGTTCATTATTGTTATCCGTATTTGTTTCTTTATGATTTAACCCGTATGTGTTCACAATAAAACTTAAATCAGGCAAATTTTACAATTAAAGCAAATCGCTGGGTTTTTAATTAAAGATCTTCTGGTTATGCTCGATTCCAGTAATCAACTTATAAAAAAATGATTAAGTGGAACACCTTATAACGGCGAGTTTTCTTTATATTAAGCCTGGTTCTAATTTAAGGGATATTTTTTCAGAATTGTGTAATAAATTATAACTTAGATTGACGCGGAACCCTAATTTATGGGTTTAAAGTTTAAGATATGCGCTAATATGTGGCGCAATTTTTTTGGAATCCTCTATAAATACCCTTAATGTTTTAATACTGTTTTTAATGAAGAGCTCACACCATCAATAACGGCACAACACAAGAATAATAATTGAATCTGCTTGCTTTTCGCAATTAAATTTTTCCCATTCCCCCCCTTAAACTTTTTAAAACCATTATTTTTGTAAATAAAATTTAATGACATAGGGGTAACTTTAACAATTATTGAAAATTGTAATTTTATGAAAAACTCAAAATTTTCAAAAAATAATAAACTTTATGATAAAGAAGAGGAAATTTTAAAAAATGATTTTTTTAATGAAATAGACACTTCTTTAAGTTCTTTGGGTTTTATTAAGGCACATATTAATGAAAATGTTTCTATTGAAGATCTTTATAAAAATATTTTAAAAATAAAGTTATAAATAATTTATCTGAATCTTTTATTACATTAGAAAATTTAAATCTTATAGAAAAACATTCAATTTCTAATTTGTTTTCTTATTCAAATTTCATAAAATCTAAAACTACTTTTGATATTAAAATTTTTAATTCTTTTATTAAACCTTGTAATATTACTGATCATTTTTTTGTTGCAATCGATTGTGAAATGATGATATGTAAAAATGGTGTTCAAATAGGAAGAATTTCAATACTTGATAATAATAAAAGTGTTATTTATGATAAATTTATTAAACCAAAAAGTGAAGTTATTGATTATCTTGAAAAATATTCTGGACTTAATTATAATAATACAAGTAAAGGGATTAATTTTGAAATAATGCAAAAAAGAGATATTACAATTTATAGGAACAAATACAACTGTATTGGGACATGGTTTAGAGAATGATTTAGAAGCAATTCAACTGTATACTGAGAATATAATAGATACTTCTTATCTGTTTTTAAATACTGATGGGCATAAAATTAAACTTTCACAATTAAGCAAAATTTATTTTAATAAAGAAATTCAAAAAATTCTCATGATTCAAGGGAAGATGCGTTGTGTTGTTTAAAGCTACTAAATTATAAAATATGTGAACAATTAAATTTTTATGATTTAAATGGGAAAATTTAGATATAAACGTTACACGTGAAGAAATTGATGATTTAAAAAATGCAACAAAAGAAAGGAAAATTTATTGTATGAAAAAAGAATTTTTAATAAAAATGATTATTCACCAACTGATGACATTTACTATTTAATATTAACGACAAAGAAAGGAAAATTTATTGTATGAAAAAAGAAATTTTTAATAAAAATGATTATTCACCAACTGATGACATTTACTATTTACTATTAACCAGGCAGAATAAACAAAATTTTAATTATTTATTTAAAAAAGAATTTAAACCCCTTTTAGATTACTAGAAAAGCTATACAACGTCAAAGATAATCAAAACAGGAATATTTATTACATAAGATTAGATATAAATAATACTAAATACCCATGTTTACCTCAAATTCTCTCTCATAATATTAGCTAAAAGAGTTATAATCTAATCTAAAATATAATTAATGAATAATAAATTTATTTTAGATCTAGGTTTTCTACCATGTAAATAAATTGTTAAAAATATTATTAGTGCATGGGCATATCTATTAATAGGGATGAACCCCTAAAGATAGAAAATATGTAAAATAAAGATAATAAAATAAAAATTTAAGGTTTTTAGGTAATTAATTATTTTTAATTAAGCGCACTGTTGTTATATTGCTAGAATTAAAAATATACTTAATATATGAAATATTTAAATCACGCCCTTACACATAATCTATTGTATTTTAACGATTTAACACACTGTTGTTATATTGCTAGAATTAAAAATATACTTAATACGTGAAATATTTAAATCACGCCCTTACACATAATCTATTGTATTTTAATGATTTAACACACTGTTGTTATATTGCTAGAATTAAAAATATACTTAATATATGAAATATTTAAATCACGCCCTTACACATAATCTATTGTATTTTAACGATTTAACACACTGTTGTTATATTGCTAAAATTAACCCTCTGATTAATACATGTACATAATTAGAACGGGCCCTTACACATAATCCATTGTATTTTAATGATTAATTAAAGGTATTGTGGAGAAATTTCTTGATTTAACCCTATTTTTCTGCACAGAATTGATTCAAGCTGAGTTCTTAATGACTTCAATAAACAAAATTTATATCAGCATATATTTAATGGTATATTTTTTTACAAATTTATTTAAAACAACAGCTTACATTAAATCTATTAGAGAGAAAATCTACGTTTATTATGAATTAGTAAAACACCCTGTGTAACTTATAAAAATTCTTAATAATGGAGTCCATAATAAATGTATTTAATTGGTAGTGTTGCTTTTTATGACGTAATTCCAACATTGAATCCTTGTTTTATTGTTAATTTGCTCTAAGTGATAGACAGTATGGTACTGTCTATAATTAAACGCCAGCTCAAGGTCAATGGGACACTTAGTCCTAAGGCTAGCCGACTGTCGGCAGGGGATTAAAGCTGGCATAAGGGCCGTGGGGGTTTACGCAGCAATGCGGTTCCCCGACCGGGTTACAGAGAAACATTTGAAGAAAACTAACATGTATTAACAACTACAGCTTAAATAAATCCAATATTTTTTTTTAAGTCTTCTCCTTTACAATCTTCATTGTAATCAAGTTGAATATGTCAATAATTATTAATAAAATTCTGGGTAAGCGCTACATATGCGTTTAAACATTATTCAAGCGTTATATTCAACTTATATTTCTAGCGGGTAGGTAGCCTGCTTAAGAATTAAATATTTTTGCCTTTGTGTTAAATGTTTGTAAAATGAACTTATTTAATGCTGGTCACGCTTGTTTTACCTATCTTATGTATGGGTTTCAACTGCCCCCAGAGCATTGCTGCCCTGCTATTAATAAATCTGCCGAGCCTGCTTGCCTTAATTATGCTAAGCGCCTATATTTTCGTGAAATTTGCTTTCTGAACGTTAAAATTATTAATTAAAGATATTTTTAATTTATTTTATAGTAGAGGGGAAGATCCCAGTACAGCTAACCATATTTGTGCCAATGAACCTGCTTAAAAATTAGGGCTGCTATTATCATACAGTTTAGAGGATTTAATTCAGATGCTATTTTTTCTCGCCCACTTGGTTTAAACAAATGACAACCTGTTTTTGATATTTTAAATTCTTTATAAATAAATTCAAATGTATAATTTACATGTGAGTGTAATCCACTATAAATTTCTCATAATTAAAAAATACTTAAAAAAGTATGTAAATAGCGCTGGCCTTGTATTAACAATGAAATTAATTTAACGTAAGTAAAAGAAGTTTAAAAAGACATATGGTAATTTAAAATGTTATTTATTCGAAAAAGCTAATGGAATAGGGCCCTAGGAAGATAGATGATTAAAGTAGTAAAACATTAGATCATTAAGCGGCTATTGAACTAGAACAGATTTTTAAATTCTGTCTGATAATATTAAAATGTGAAAGGTTCAAACTTATTAAATGATATTTTGCTATTTGATTATATATTTATGTAATTAATAAAAAAATTGTTATCTGAAGATATTTTGGACATTAAAAGCTATTTATTTAATACGATTTTAATATAGAATATATTCCGCTTTCAAAGTAATTTAATTGCCATAAAAAACATTATTTATGGCTAGATTATAATTATTTAAGCTAATAATATCTAATAAATACACTTGTTATGATAATCTTCGACTTGGCATCAGATAGGATTCCACGGAAAAATTACATTCTTCAAAGTTGGAAGTATAAATGATAGTAACAAAATTGATCTAATTATAGAAAACTAATGGTTTTAAGACTTTTGTTTGGACGAATAAAAATAAAAATTTTCCTGAAACATAGAGAAAATTTGAAGAAAGATTAATTAAGTATTTAATGAAAGAAGTTTACAAGAAAATGTTAATTGATAGACATATATTGTATGAAAAAATATTAACTTGTTTGTATTGCAATAGCCTAATCAAAAGTGTTCAAAATTACTGTCTTGTGCCATCAAAAATGGCGTAAGCTCTACATTAAATTAAGTATTTAATAAAAGCAGTGTATTTATTTTAATTATATTAATAGTCGATTCCAGAATAATATCGATGTATTTATTTCTAGCTGCTTTAATAAAATATTTAGAATTCTTAATTTATTCGACAGGATTAAATTTTTACAATTAAAATAGCGACTATATTTTGATATTTTCGTTTTTAAGATTGAAAATTCTTATATTCTCTGGAATCTTTTAAGTTTTTATTTATGTATTAAGAAAACAACAACAAATAATTGTTTATTTCAAATTTGTTTTGAAAAGCACATAACAGAGCTATTTTTTAAATTAATTAGATTAGAAAATATAGTTTACTATACCCAGCTTATAACTTTGCTATTGATAGATAAAAACCTATAAAGTTAATGGTTTTGATCATTTTAATTACATAGTAATTTAAATATTTTTTGTTTCTTAATTAAAAAGTAAACAAAACTAGAATTTGTTTACTTTTTTTTCTATAAAAGAAACAATCCCAATTACCCCCATGATATCATCACTTTACTATTATAGAGATGGGGTATTATTTGGATGAAGAGCTCCTTGTTACTACAGCACTTAGAAGATAAAGCAGCTGTTGTAGTAAATAAGAAAGGTTTTTGATTGAAAGAAAAGAAACTTACTAGGAATTGACCCATGTAATCATCAAGTTACTATTTGGATGTGCTGCTCCTTGTTACTACAGCACTTAGAAGATAAAGCAGCTGTTGTGTAATTAAGAAGCATTCTCATTTGAATTTGAAGAAAACTTTTTACTAATCTGCTTAATAATTGTTTGAATATCTTAATGCGTTTGTTTAAAAGAGGTTTTACCAAGAAATGAAAATCATGCTTTTGTTGTAAAGGAGGAATTAATCTAATAGAAAATGATTGATGTCTACAGGATTCTATATATAAAGATCAAAATGCTATGTTATTAAGAGATTCTGGTTGGGAAAATATGAGTGTAGTAGAAATTTTAGGCCGTATTCGTTTTTATAATCTCTTTATTTATGATCAAAAATTAATTAAATTTTATTTAAAATTCTGTAGTAAAATAATTTTTTAGTATTTTAATTTTAAATAAAGCTTTTGATGAGTTAGACTCGTCCGGATATTTATAGCAAAAGAACGAACTATACATGAATAAAAGATAAATGGGTTTTGTAAGTTTTACAGAACTCTATTAGTAACGATGCTTAAATTAAATATTTTTCACGAAAAGCTTGATAAATCATAATTACAAGCTAGACAAATGCGGTCGGTTATTT
>NW_027518503.1:0-36937 GCF_051622035.1 Arctopsyche grandis | reverse complement strand
TTTTTAAAAATTCAAAGAAAATCGGTTTAAAACAGTCTTTAATAGCAAGGTATTAAAACAATCTGTAGACAATAAAGGGTTAGATAGAAACATTATTAAGAAAATTATAATTTTAATTAGGCTTTTAAATTAGTATCAGAATATTATAAATAAATGTTTTGTTTTACATTTAAGTTTTATTTATCTCTTTTTTAAAGCTAATTGTTTTATTGGAATAATTTTGTATAATCTTAAATTTTCTTCTTTTATTTATTAATCACCCTGTGTTATTCTCATTAAAAATAAAAAATTAATTTCAATTTTAAGTTACAATATTAATATATTTCATGTATTTAAATTGCTTTTTATGAAATAAAATGATTTATTTAATAATGTTAAAGTTATCCCTATGTCATTAAATTCTATTTCCATGTAACGTTTTCAGATAATTAAAATTAATTATTTTTTAGCAAATATTATCAATCGTTAAAGCAGTAGCCAAGATAACTCTATAGCTGCAAGACTATTTATATTCAGCGCTTATAATAAGAATAAACTCATTTTTAAGTTCCTGTTTTATTTTAAATTTATAACAGTTCAAACTGCCTAATGCAAACCTATCTTACCCAGAATAAACATTAAGTTACCAAGAAGGTTTTTAACCCCAAGTATCGCGAATCATTTGTTTTCTTAAATCAGAGTCTGAGGCAAAAATTGTAAATTTATTTTATTATTTTTTATATCTATCAATCTTATTATAAATCTAGTTCTTAAAAGACTAGAAATTCTTGTCAAAAAATTATAGTGAAAAAATTAAAAGATAATAACTTCACATAATTTATAAAAAACTCTAAAAGATGAAACATCGAGTATTTTTTTCTTTTGTTATTTTATAATTCTCCAGTTTTCAACGAACTCTATTTTTTAGAAACAAAGCCGCCTTTACAATCTAATTTCAACTTAAGGTTCTTTCAATCTTTATTTACTTTAAATTTTTTTAATTGCAAATCTTATTCCGGGGGTTTTTACAATCTTACTTTAAATAATTGAGGTAAAAGTTTTTGTTAAACATTAGGCAATTGACTTTTACTATTTAAAATATGTTAAGGTCTATGGGGTATTAAATCCTAAACCCAGACGACTTCGGAAGCGAATTGATAGCTGTAAGGCTACTTTAAAGTTATTGGTTTCTCTAATTTTGCAACATTTTCTCAACTTTAATTATTAATTCCTTTTTTTTAAATTTTTAAATTAATTGAATTAATAATTAAAATGTGTTTTTTATAAACAGATCATACTTAAAAATAATTATATAAAGAACAAGATCTATTCGTTATAAAACTAAATCATTCTGCTTTGTTTTTTATTTTTGTTACTACTTAACATATTTATTGACGTTAGGGGTATTAATCTTGACCGATTATAACAATTTTAATTACTGAATGGCAAAAAAATGGTATTAAAAATCCATAGAAATTATAGAAAGGCACATAAAATTCACAAGATTAAATCATGTTGTTTAAATAAACTTGTATTTAAGACTTTACTTTTAAACAGCCAAATATGAACGTTCTAATTATTAATTTCTCAAAACAAAAAATAACACTAATTTACAAGAAATAAAGAATAAATTTCTTTCAATGTCTTCATAATTTCTTATTTAACTGGAAAAAGAGAGAGAATTAAAAACAAAATTGTATATACAAAAGTTGGCACAAACACACCGAGAAGCTTGGTTTAAAGCAATTGTTTAACAAGCATTAAGGGTAATTTAATATTTTATTTAATTACATACAAATTTTTATTTCAGTGAAATATGTTTTTGAATACTAAACAATTATATTCTTAATTATGTCCTTATTTTCAATTTTAAACATCTTATAGCATAATATTTTATTATATTTGAAGTTTTTGTGTTAACATACCACTCTACAAACTAAATCAGTAAATATATACATGAAAAAATAAAATGCCATAAATTTTTTTGTATTTATAAATAGCTTGAATTTTGTCGGTTGGGAACTGTAGTTATTAACAAAAATTTTGATTAGAGTTGAGCCTATTATTGTCCAATGAAGATTTTTCTTGTTTTGAAGGCAACGTTAAACAATATCCAACAAAGTTTTCGACATGATGTTTTTTGCAACTCCTCATAGATCTGTGTTAGTTTGGGCAAAGTATTTACGGATTACATAAAATAATTATTTTCAATTTAAATAATTAAGACTCTACGCAAATTATCTTATTATGATCAAAATCTCCTTATATTGTGTCCTTTACTTTTTTAAATTAATTTTGGCACACTTAGGGGGATCTTCAATTATAATTAATTCAGTTATTTGCTAAAAGACTTTGCTCTAAGAGTGAGCCAACTCAATACAGATTTAAAGTTGCTTAAAAAAATTATAATATTGATAGAATCACTCATCATTTGCGGCGCCGATTTGCTTCAGCCAAAAATTAGAAAAACAAATTTAAATGTTTGCGTCTAAGCTAGCAATGCTATCGTTTTATGATTTTTTTAAATTTTAAAATACATTATGCATTTATTCCTAAATGAAAAGAAAAATTAAGTTTTGGGGGTAAAAAATTTATTACGGTGTAGCAGATTTTTTATTTTGAATTTGAATCCGTTATCTCACGTTGTGTAGAAAACTCAAAACTTTTCAAAGAAGGAATTTCAGACAAAAACGTTTTTATTTTATCTAACTCAGACTCTGGAATTAAGTTATAATTAATATCAAATTTTTCAAGTTTAATTAGTTTGGAAAGAGCTTCTGGAATATAAGTTAGTTTGTTATTAGAAAGTATCAATTGTTCCAAACCCACAAGATTAAATAACGCCTCAGGGATTTCCCCGATTCCATTATTTGACAGATCTAGCAACTCTAAAGATGCAAAGTTTTCAAGTCCCAGCGGAATCTTAGTTAGACCGCAATCATAAAGTTTCAATTCTTTTAGTGTCTTTGGTATAGCCCCCTCGGCAGTGAAATACACGATTCCATTATTTGACAGATCTAGCAACTCTAAAGAGTCAAAGTTTTCAAGTCCCAGCGGAATCTTAGTTAGACCGCAATATTTAAGTTTCAATTCTTTTAGTGTCTTTGGTATAGCCCCCTCGGCAGTGAAATACACGATTTCATTATTTGACAGATCTAGCAACTCTAAAGATGCAAAGTTTTCAAGTCCCACCGGAATCTTAGTTAGACCGCAATCATAAAGTTTCAATTGTTTCAGTGTCTTTGGTATAGCCCCCTCGGCAGTGAAATACACGATTTTATTAAATGACAAGTCTAGCAACTCTAAAGATGCAAAGTTTTCAAGTCCCACCGGAATCAAAGTTAGACCGCAATCTTCAAGTTTCAAATGTTTTAGTGTCTTTGGTATAACCCACTCTGCAGTGAAATACCCGATTTGATTCAATGACAAGTCTAGCAACTCTAAAGATGCAAAGTTTTCAAGTCCCACCGGAATCAAAGTTAGACCGCAATTATAAAGTTTCAATTCTTTTAGTGCCTTTGGTATAGCCCCCTCTGCAGTGAAATACCCGATTTCATTATTTGACAGATCTAGCAACTCTAAAGATGCAAAGTTTTCAAGTCCCACCGGAATCAAAGTTAGACCGCAATTATAAAGTTTCAATTCTTTTAGTGTCTTTGGTATAGCCCCCTCTGCAGTGAAATACACGATTTTATTAAATGACAAGTCTAGCAACTCTAAAGATGCAAAGTTTTCAAGTCCCACCGGAATCTTAGTTAGACCGCAATCATAAAGTTTCAATTGTTTCAGTGTCTTTGGTATAGCCCCCTCGGCAGTGAAATACCCGATTTTATTCCGTGACAGATCTAGCAACTCTAAAGATGCAAAGTTTTCAAGTCCCACCGGAATCAAAGTTAGACCGCAATTATAAAGTTTCAAATGTTTCAGACTCTTAAGATTAGGCCCCTCTTTGATTGGTTCTTCGATTTTATTAGATTCCTTCTTTACATTCTGTGAATCCAATATTTCCTCAATTTTACATTCATAAAAGCTTAATGTTTCTAAGAACTCTAAAGGTTGTAAATTTCTGATGGTTTTCTCAAAATTCTCTTCAGTCATGCTGTTTTTCGAAATTAAAATTTCTTTTAAGTTCTTTAGCTGACTGATAGACTGAATGAATTCCATGCTTGCATTGGTAACTTCTAGTACAGTGATAATGAGTAATTTATCTTTAATTTCCGGGTGTGAGATGTCAAACTTGTTGTTAGTTTGGCTATTAAAACAAAGTGTATAAGTACCTTCATCTTTATTTTGAAATAACTTAAAGGGGCGTGTCGGCTGGTCTTCTTTTACATTGGATGTGGGGTTTCTTCCAATTCCAAAACAATGCAAAATACTTTCTATTATTACAGGGATGAACCAAAACATGAGGGTTAAATGCGCTTTTTTTTTAAATATTTTTTTTTGATGGACTTGACACAGAAAGATCAAAATCCACTTTTGATTAATTGTTCAAAGTTTATGATAATAATGGTTTAGCGATGACAACTTTCTTCTTTCTTCTTTCTTCTTTCGTCTTCTTCTTGTTTACTATTAAACTGTGTTTAAAAAATTTTAATAAAAATTTTCACTTAATAAATAAAAAAAAGACAAGATGAAATTAAAGGATAAAACAAAAGAATATTGCAATTATTTGGAAAAAGGAGTTTTAAACTACTTAGCATGTATTTAATAATGCTAAGTTTTCATTATTTTTTCAATCACGTCTCTTTTTCTTTCGATCAATATTTTATTTTTGAATAAGAAACTAATGATTAAACTTATTTGCTATTCTAAAGATAATAAAATCAAGTAGAGTAAGATTTAAAACAAATTATAAAATTTTTTATTACTTTTTTCTTCCTAATAGATTGAAATACTTTGGAGTGGCTTTTCTTTTAAAAAAACATCCTATCATCTTATTGTTCACTAAAAGTCGTTATAAATTTTGTTATCGCAACTCAAATCAAAAGCAATGTTTGATATTTCTTTTAATCTCTGAAGAATTAAGATTTTTTCTTTGAAGAAAAACAAAGCATTAAACTTGAAAATCGAACTTTACTAACTTGAGGCAAGGAACGTTTTAGTTCAAACGTTTTCATTGCATTCCCTCTAAGATTTCTCAATTGAAGACCATCTGTCATAATCTACTTATAAAAAATCTATTTTAAAATTAAAAGACAATTTTCTGCAAATTTCTTCTTTAGCGACAAAACAGATTGGTACTGTTTTCTCAATAATTTGTTAATTTTATTTTTCATTTTAATTTTTTTGAAAATAGAAAAATTATAAGATTTCTCATTTTAAGAAGCTGAACTTTTTCATTAGTAAAATTTATTATTCTGTAAGTTAAAATGTTTTGTTTATACATAATTCGTATTAATCTTTAAAAAAATTCTTCTTTCGATTTTTAGAAAGGAAAAACTATTGGCAAGTTCAATTTGAAAAAAAACAAATGTTTTAATAAAAGCTAAACTCTGCATATCATCTTAGTTCAAAACACATTTATTTTATTTTTCAATTCTATTCTTTTTCTATGAATTATAAATTTCTAAAAAAAGTCGAATTCGATTTAAAATTTTAAATATCGCGTGAGAATCAAAATGTGCCATTAGTTTAATTTAATATTATTTAATTATAACTTTTTTACTGTTGCTTAGATCTAAAATTTCAATTTTATTAAAGGAAAATATTTAACTTTTGAAATTATTTCACAGCAGCTTCTTGTGTAATAGATCGCATTTAGCCCGTTTTAAAAATATTAACTGCATAAAATCTTAATGTGTAACGAAAAATGCTTTGATGTCCGAACAACTAAAGAGTACGCTGCTATAATCATTATGTTGTATTTTATATGTTTTCAATTATTTACAAGCTATTACTTGCATATCTTGCTGAAGAGCTGTTTTAGTAAATTCTTAGTCAAGAATAGACAAAAAAACGTTTAAGTGCTAATATCAATAAGCATCTAAAGAATAATTGTTTTCGTTTTTACTATATTGATAAGAAGTTTAAATGTTAAAAAAATATGTAATTACTATAGTTTTTTGAGATTGAATCAAAAACTTTTTAGTGTTTTGCAAATTACATATGCGAGAAAACACTATTTAAAACTTTGATTAGAAGAAAACACCATTTATTTTGAAATATATTAAAGCTAATATGTCCTAACAATTTATTTACTAATTAATTATACAATCTATTATTAAATTTGTGATTTCTAAAGTCACTGTCTTTTTTACTTTTCTATTTTGTTGCTCAGTTGAATTGCTTCATTTAAATGAAACTATACCAATTATTAACAAACAATTCTTCATCAGTTAACGCTCTCTGTGGTGGTATACAATGAATTTTAGCATAAAAAAGATGTTATAGCCCAATAACTGTTCTATTGCTTCTAATCTATTCAGGTGATAAGTAAACGACATGAACACGGTGTTATACCAGTATCCGATGCCTTTTTAGTGTTATGAATTTATAATTTTAAGCAACATTTCTATTTGAAAAGAAATCTCTAGCAAATGATAAAGTATAAATTCGAGTTGAAACTAGTATAGAGGCAGTCAAAGATGTAAGCTATAATAGACTCTATATATTTATTAAAGATAAAAAAAGAAATATAATTAAACAAATTACAATTTGGTTTTGAATATTGTGGCATGACACATCTTAAAAACTGATAAAACGAAAAGTAAAAAAAAAATTTAATGGCCAATGAATTATCATTAATTATTTAATGTAAATTGAAATTGAAATTGGGCAGAATTTTTTGAATTAAGTTAATTTTGTATTCAGTGTTTTAAACAATAGATTATATGCTTTTGATCTAAATATCACAACAACAAATATTTTATAGCCTAGTTGTGCTAATGATTAAATATACATTTTACCGTTTTACCTAAATTAATATAAAAATACAAAAGTTTAATTAATATATGATAAGAATTATGGTTGAAGTTTATTAAAGTATAAAGATTTCTTTTCTTGTTTAGAAGCTGTTAATTCTTTTCAATTTTGACACGTCTGAATGAATGGCTCATAAAATTTACTGAAACTTCTAGAGATATGAGCCGACTTTTGTGTTTTTTCGACTTTTCATTATACAAACAACATCATGCTATAACTCCAATTTTTAGTGTGTGTTCAGAAGCCCATGCTACAATAAAAACAAGTGCAAACTAGCACGTGACTCCTCCATATTTCTTTAAAAATAATTAAAAACCGTCTTTAACTGTTATATAAAATTTTAAGCAAAACATGAATCACTTCAAAGAAAAACACCCCTCTTGCATTATAACACCTTTAATGGGTTTAAATTGCTTTAAAAAATATTTTTACTTATGACTGCACAGGGAAAATTTGTGTGCAGCTTTTTCTTTCTAATTTTAAAAAACAGGACATGTAAAAAATTTTTAGAGCTTAAGCGATTTTAAGAAATAAAATAATCTAAATAAATAATATTTGAGTTACTTGCTGCTTTCATGGCTTAGAAAACAACTAAATACTTAGCCTGGTTTTTTCCTGTGTAAAATAAGTAAGAAAGCTGAGTTGCAATTTGTTTTCATGATAAAAATTAAAGCTCTTGGCACAGAATAAAAATTATAATTATTGTATTCAAAATTAATCAAAGGGGGCATTCGATCTATTTTCAAGATTAATAGAATTTTCATGTTTTAAATATTAAACAATGGCATTTCTAATAGTAAAGAATTATTTTCTTCAATAATAATGTGAAAAACATTGGATCGATTAATATTTGGAATACAATTGTGATATATAAGCAAAAACGTCTTTTTTGATTGAGCATTATAGAATATAAGCTGCTTTAATTTTTTATTAAATCTGTTTTTTAATTATCTATAAATTTTAACTTTCATAAAAAATTCAATAAGGAAAAAAGAATTTGAATTAAAACAATTATAAATTCTTGAAAGAGCCATAATTTAATTTCACAACTCTCACAAACCTTGAAGCTTATGTTTTCAAGCACAATTTTATAATTTAAGCAAGGAACTCATTCTACTAGTTAAGAAAAAGTAGGTTTGTTAAGATTGCTTGTTGATTACAATGATAAATTACTCCAGTCTATTCCAAAGAAAGATTCTATTGACAAATTACTTAAAGTACTTAAAAAAATTCATGATCACTCTATTGTTTCAGCACAATATGCTATAACCCAGTGCAGTATAATATTTAGTTGCTAAAAACGATGTTAAAAAATAAATACCGTTTCTCTTAATTGTAATTGTATGAAAAAAATATTTTATTTTACAAATGTCAATAAGGACTGAAATATTTTTAATTTTAGTTTTTTAATAATGAGTAAAAAAAGCAAATTCGTTGTTTAATTAAGATTTATAAAAACAAAAAGAGATTTTATTACTTTTTCAATAATTTGGGTTATCTTTTCACTTTAACCGCCTATATAAAACCTCAACAAATTCATTAAATTTTTTTGATAAATACAACTAATTAATTTAAAACTTATATAATTTGAGATGATCTTTGTAGATTGATTTTACAACGCGGCTTGCTTTTTTTTCACTAAATAAAATTGTGACCAAGATCTTAAAAAAAGTAATTGCCAAGCTTTTCTAAGACGAAGAGATGTTAAAACCCGTTTTTTATCTGGGAAAGTGTTTTTACCCTTGATTTGGATCTTACAGATCTTTTTTTGAAATTCACGTTTAATTTATCTTTGAGAAAAGAACCAATCAATTATTAAAACTTGGATTCTTTTTTTTTCTAATTGGGGTTTCAAACAATTTAAGCAATCATTTCTAAGATATTTTTATTTCGGACCCTCTTGTATTAAATATTAAATGTATTCAAAAGTTTTAACTAATTTTAAAGAAGGCAGATTAACATTATTTTAATCTTTATATACTGGCTTTTATGGGGTCAGGTTTTTCGCTTTAATAGGTGTTTTATTAAATACTAATAAAGATAACAATATTGCCCCTCTTCTTGTTTTTTAACTTTTAGAAAGCCCTTTTAAACACATTTAGACTGTGGGTTCTCACGAGTGATAAATCCTTATATTGTGATAGAAAGTTTCTCACTTGAAAACTCTACCATATTTATATCATTAACAAGTAGTTTTAATTAATCTATAATATTTATGTTCTTTGGCAAATTGAAGAGTTAACGCAAAGATCTGACAAGTTCAAAGGTGTGATGGAATGTTGATATTTGTTTACAAACTCTTATTGGTTGGGGATATGAAAAATATAAATGTATTAAAACATTTTTAGCTTTTCAATTTTTTTTCTCTTCTGATATTTTTTTGTAATTATTAATATCGCGAAATTTGCTTGAACTATGCTAGAAATTAAAAGAATTACGAAACTATATTCTCTAAGCATAACTTTAAAGTTTATACTTTGACAAATGAATGCTCAATTTAATTAAGAAGCACTTTTAAAAAAAAAATTCAAATTTCGTAACGTGTCTAATCAATGACAATGTTACCAGTAAAAGCATTTCCTTCCAAATTAAATCAAGTTTTACTCTTCAAGCAAAATAATCAATCAGTCCATTTTCAGGTTTGTGATGTTAGTTTGCTATTAATTAAACAAGAACCCAATTTATAGAATTAATTTTCTGTATGTCTTTTTATAAAGTTAAGAACACACATAAAAAATTATCTTATGTATTTCGCAGTTTGGTTAATCTAAAATAATGAAATAGTGTGTACTTTGGTTTTCGTGTATACTTTGTCTCTTCTTCTTTAAAATTTTTCAAGGTGGTTTAAAAAATAAAGAAAGTAGGAGAAATTTTTAAACTTGAAATATTAAACAAATCTGACAAAAATAAATAGGTATATTACATATTTTAAATAAAATTGAATTTAAAATGTTATTTTCATTAATATTTCGATATTATTTGGTAAAATATCTTTTGCTAACTACACCCAAAGTCATGATCTCGTAAAATGTTACTGCCAAGCCAAAAATAATATTTTCTATGGTTTGTTGCTGCTACTTAAACAAGATCATGCTAAAAATTGGCAAACTTTTTAATTTCAATGTTCGTCGTATTTTTTCTAAAGTAATTAAGCTCATGAATTACAATCCTTAAATGCTTCTTTTGCTTATAAAGCTTTGTATATGTGCAGTTAGTACACACAAGATAAAACTAAAAGACTTGCAGCTTAGCTTATAGTTCATAAAGATTCGGGATATCATATCATGGCAGCACAGTCACATGCATGCCAAATTTAACATATGTTTTTTTCCCAAATTTTTGTATGCTCTTAGCATTTAAAAAACTTGATTAAGTGGGAAACAAGTGTGGTCAAGACAACTGAAATTGCAAAACTAATTTGTGCTGTTAAAATGGCTGTATTTGAGTGCTTTTCATAGAATGATTAAATTATTTGCGTTTCTACTTTTAATTCTACATTTTCAGAAAAGCAAATAACAGAAGTAATCCCAGAGTTTTCAGAAACATGGAGGCCGTTGTCATTTTAAACCTTAAATAAATAATTTTTTTGTTCGCCTTTTTTTATTATAAAACGTTTTTTTGGACATTTCTTAAATTTAATAAGTAATGTTCACCAAATAATTAAATTTTTGAATGCGAATATGACTTCAAGTTATTTTTTAAAATGACTTACAGCTTTGATACTTAAGGTTTTTAAGCTGCCCGCCTGAGTATTGTGTTAACCAGATATTTATTAAAAGAACCTAAAAGTAAAACTGAAATCTTTTGTTTATATACGCAACATAGAATATTTATTTTTGGATTCATAATTTATTTCTGTTTTAAGAAAACAATTTCAACGTTAGAATTTTTTGTTTTTTTGAATTTCAGAGCTGGTAAGAACGTTTTAAGATAAAGTTTGGCCCGCTAACCATTGTTATATAAAATCCTGCACATGAATTAAAAGCCTACTGCATTATTAACAACAGAGATGCTAATTAATATAAGGCTTAACTAAATGAATGGGTCGTTTTGAAGAGCTACTTATATTCATGTTTGCGTGTATTTAAAAACATATCCAAATCAATTAAAATATATCTTTGTTTATTAAATTTCTAATTTTAATATTTGATTAATGCTATTCCATGTTAAGTTTTATTTCCTAACTGAAGGTCAACTAATAGTAATAACCTCGTAATAATTATTTCATAAATAAAAAAAAAAAAAAATAAAAAATGTTCGGATTTATTTAAGCTGTAGTTGTTAATACTTTGTTAGTTTTCTTCGTGTGTTTCTCTGTAATCCGGTCGGGGAACCGCATTGCTGCGTAAACCCCCCACGGCCCTTATGCCAGCTTAATCCCTCTGCCGACGGTCGGCTAGCCTTAGGACTAAGTGTCCCATTGACCCTGAGCTGGCGTTATAATTAGAGACAGTACCATACTGTCTTAGTCTTTTTATAGTGGGTTATTACGACTAGCGCCCACTTTTGTAACGGCGTCCCGGTTAATGTTCTTTTACCTACCAAAGCGAGGCTCGAACCCGGGCAGTTCGGGAGTGAATCAGCAAGCCGACCACTAGCCCAACGCCGCTATATTTCATAAATACCATTTGCATACACAAATGCTTTGAAGAAGGCTTTTGCTTACTTTAAATCTAGCCTGCAATATAAAAACTTAGCATTGATTACTGTCTACATAGCACAAGCGTTAATAATATAAATTCATGTTTGTTTGATCGAATAAATGTTTTAATATTTCTAACAGAATAAACACCTATTCAAAGACCAGTTTTAACAATTTTTGATATTAAACTTTGGAATATAAACTTATAAATTTATTTAATGAAAAAACGCAATAAAGAGCAAAGTCCTTTATTGGTTTTAAAAGCTTTTGATTATCATTTAAATTAGTGCTAGTACTAATAACTCTTTTTCATAAATTTCCTTCCTACCACAATAAGCAAGATAATCAAGCCCTGCGGAAATCGCAAAAACACAAACTTCAATGTTATACCAACCGCTATTTTTTAACTGGGTTTTAAATTTGCAAAAAAGGCACAGCGGAGATTATAATTTAAGAAACTAAAATGTAAAAAGAAGATCTGAAAATTGATTTTATCCAACTAGAAGCAACCTATAGCAGATAGTCTTCAGGATGAGACAGTGTAGTACTGTCTCTAATAAAACTCTAAGTTAAAGGCAATGGGACATTTAGCCCTAGGGCAAGCCGACTTTCAGCAAGAGGTTTTGTGAGCTATAAGGTTTGTGTAGGGTTTTAGGGGGGCCCGATTTTGGCTACATGTTTACTTCTTTTAATAAATTCCTTTTTTAGTCTTAAAATGTTTAGATTACCGTTTTTTTAGTAAATTAGAAATCTATTGTCTAGCCCTCGCTTAAGCCCCTTCAGAAAAAGGCGACTAATCGCGAAACCATAAAATAATTAAAACAAAGCATCATCCGAGGCAATAAGGGTTTGTCCTTGATAATTGGACTCAAGTAAATTAAACATCCCAAAACGGCGCAGGGTTGGCATTATATGTAATTAAATAAATTTGGACAACATTAAGATGAATGAACTTTTTGATTTTGATGAATTAATAGAAAAGAGAATTATGTGTGAAATGTAATTATTTGTAGTAAATAGTACTAAAAAATTAAATGTAAAAGTATCTTTTTTAATAGCTTATATTTTTATAGCATAAAATTGATTATTTTGTGGTCTTATTAAAATTCTTAAAAGCGTGAACCTAAAGGTTTAATAGTTTTTATATGATTCCAAAGGTACATCTTATAGAATTTTTTTACGTTTTTAGATCTAAAAATAATTAACGCAGTTTGAATCTATTATTTTCTAAAATAGCCGTTGATTTCTGAATCTCTCTCTACAAAGTAATTTCTTTCTTTTAATTTTATTTACAGGTGCCAAAACTTAAAACAAAACCTATACCTCAAATACATAAATATCTAATAAACCGATTTATTGACTTTAAATATGATAACATAGGGAAAAACAAATTTCTAAAAACTTTTCAAAGGTATACCTTCTGTATAATAAATATAACCCAAATTAATTTTTAAAAGAATGATTTCTTGCCATAATTAAGGATACTAGGCCCATTAAAAAATATTGCATTCTATATTTTTGACATTTTATATTTCTAAGAGAAATAAATTTCTACTTTACTTGGTCACAATTTCCTTCTAGAAAAACAAGTCTTTAGAAATAAAGTAATAATGTCAAATTTATTATTGAACAGCTTTGATCTTAGCATTATATAAACTGTTTTCTTTTATAATTTTAGTTTCAAACAATACTAATCGGCAGTCTTTACTAATTTTAATGCTCTTCTAATTTTACGAAAAAAATTTAGTAAAATTTTTAATCCCTCAATGAAACTACTCTTTGCTGAAAAAACAGTGGAAATCCCAAAGGAATGTCAAGTTTCGTTTTCAGATAATAAATTTACCTTTACTGGGCCTCTAGGAACACAAGTCTATGATGTTTCTAGTTTAAAGTACACTTTTGAAATAAACAAGGAACTTATCAATATTAAGTGTTGGCATTGTAACAGAGCCAAATTACAATTAATTCAAACAGTTGCTTCTCATATAAGAAATTATATGGTGGGAGTAACAATTGGATTTAAATATGTTCTTAGATCAATTTTCAAGCATTTCCCAATTCAAATTGCTATTGGTCAAGATGGAAAAGAAATTAAAGTTTTATCCTTTTTAGGATCTAAAGAAGAAAGGAATTATCCAGTAAGAGGAACATCAGTTGCATTAGTAGGTGAAATTAAAGATACAATTATAGTACAGGGAATAAATTTAAACGATGTTTCACAAACAGCCGCTTCAGTCTCTAGTGATTCTTTAAAAAGAAAAAAACATGATGAAAGAATTTTTGTTGACGGAATTTATCTTTTTGAAAAAACTTCAATAATTCAAAATTAAATATTTTCGTTATTAATGTTTAAACAATGATTTAATATTTATTATTAGATAGTGGTTTGATATCTGTGATTATATAATGTTGTTATATTTTTTTACATATTTTTAGAAATGTTTAGATATAAAAAAGACTATGGGGTTAAGTTATATATTTGGAGAAAAAATAGGTTAGATTATAGCCATTTTTACTATTTAATAAATGCCCTTGTTATGATTATCTTCGACTTTTTATATTTGAAGTATTTATTTAATTACAAAAAATAAAATATTGCTAAGATTGTTTTATATTAATTTTGCCACTGTTTAATTAGAATTTAATTGTGTGTATTAATATCTAAAATTTAATATTTATGTAACAACTATAGAGTTCTTGAATTACTCTGTAGATTTCTAGTATAATATAACTCGGGCCAATCTTCTCGCCCAGTCTTTCAATAAATCAGTTAAATTTAATTAAAATACACTACTTTTTATTTTTGAGAACGTGATCAAATTTTTATGCTCTGCTTAAACTTGTTTGGCAGGTTTTCTTAAACTTGCGATCACTCCTATAAATTTTATTATTTTTAATTAAATATATATTATACTTAAATAAATACCCAAGTTTACCTCAAACTCTTACTTTTTTTATTTATATTGGATTACAGCCAAAGAAGCTAATAAAATTTAATAAAAACTTTTTTATGATTATCTTCGACTATTATTCCCTTATCCAATATTATTTAGTCCATTGCCTTTTCATTGTTATTGTTACTACTTAAAATATTTATTGACATTCGGGGTATTAATCTTGACCGATTATAACAGTTATATAAATGGTTCTACTAAAAAAAAAAATCGGATTTATTGAAAAGTGGTTGCCTATAGCAAAAAAGAAGTTTCCTAAAAACTCTGGGGGCCCCTATAGCATCTCTATCCCTCTGCCGACAGTCGGCTAGCCTTAGGACTAAGTGTCCCATTGACCTTGAGCTAGCGTTTAATTATAGACAGTACCATACTGTCTAAATGGTTCTACTATCTTTGGTTATAAAAAACAACAATCTATTTCTAATAAAAATTATTATAAATATAAAGTAATCTTAAATATAGCTGTATTTTATTAAATCATTTAAAAAATAATTAAAAACGTCGTTGTTTCTACTATTTTAAAAGTAATTCGCCCGTTAAAACTTTACAATTACATTGAATTATTAGCAAAATAACAATCCAAATCGCACCTCTAAACTTAATTATTCGGTCGTTGAACATTTAAAATTACTTTGAGTTATTAAAAAAAGCTATCCAAATCGCTACGTTTCTTATAATTATTCGGTCGTTTAACAATTTAAATTACTCTCTTTTTTTGAGAACACCAGGCATTTCGCTGCCTCTCTCTTTAATTTTTTGTCTGTTTTTACTTTCAATTTGGATCTTCATTATATCAGCTTTTACTTTTATTTCTCTTTTTTTTTTATGTAAAAATTTTCATTTATTTAAAAGGCCATATGAGAATACATAAATGTTGGTTCTGCTCAGTAAACATTTATCCAGGCCATGGTGTAACATTTGTAAGAAGTGACTGCTTAGTGTTCAGATTTTGTGCTAGAAAGTGTCACAGTTTATTTAAAAAGAGATTAAATCCAAGAAAACTCAAATGGACTAAAATTTCAAGAAGAGTTGGAAATAAAGATCTTAAAGAAGATGCAATTTACAGTTTAGAAAGGAAGGGTCCATGCACCAACTATTATAATAGAGAAGTTCTTGTTAAAACGGTTGATGCAATCCCAAAATTATTGCTTTAAGACAAAAGAAAGAAGCGAATTTATTAAAAACAGAATTCTTTCAGCACAAGAAACATCCAAACACAGAGATTTACAGTTCATTGAAAAACATTCAAGATTACTTGCTAATGAAAATAAAGCAATAGTTGAAGAAGTTAAAGTAACAAAGAAGAAAGAGAAAGTAAGTAGAGTATATTTAGATTTAATAAATTAGAAATAAAAACTATTTTAAATTGTTTTATATTGTCATAATTGATAGTTTTGATGTCCAATGGATATGTATGTTTTTAACAATATTGAAATAGTATAAATGTCAATATGTTACTTTGTTATTTATAGACCTATTAGACATTAAGTGCTATTTAATTAAAACTATTTCAATATGTAATATAAATGTTTATATACGATGATAATCATAAAACAAGTGTATTTATTAAAAGTAAGAGTTTGAGGTAAACTTGGGTATTTATTTAAGTATAATATATATATCCAACTTTAAATAGTATAAATGGCTATAATCCAACCTTTACATAAAAGATAGAAAAGTGCTTCTAAGCAAATAAATGTAAATAAGTAGTTCTATGACCTGTAGGTGCTCATAATGTTATATCAATGATAACATTATAAAATTGTAAATAGTATTTCTACGTAATATAAATTTTAATAATAAGGGTCTCTATCATTTTTAAGTTAAATATTTTTTGCTATCAAGTTAATATTGAATTTAGATAAGGAATGCACTATATTATCGAATAGTAATTAATAGAGAAGAATATTTTTAAGTTTTCTAATATTCCATCTATTAAAACCTTTTTAAGTTTTCCTACTAATCCATCTATTTTTATTAAAAACATATTTATAGGTGAAAGCATTCAACTTATTAGAGGTTTTTTAGTTGGAAATTCAACTTCACAAAATACTTCTTCTCTCTTAATTACTATTCGCTTAATATAGTGTATTCAATTATAAATTCAACTAATAACTTGATAGCAAAATTATTTAATTAAAAATGATATGAGACTTATTTTAAAAATTGGGCCCAAAATGCAATATATTTGTGACTAGCCAAAGAAGAGAACGGTGGCCAAAAAGAAATTAATTGGCTATTAAAGAAGATTACAGGGCATGGGCAAAAGTAAACCGCATTTATAAAGTAATTTTTCCCAAATAAGTAAGATTTTATTGTAATTGTTACCTTAAACGGGACCCCTTATGACAATGAACCCATTGCTAAAAAACTATAATTCAAATCTAAACGATACAAAATTAATTAACTTTATTATTCTGTTGTAGAAATATCGAAACAACTTCAATCAATTCTTATATTTTACAGAACCTCAAAACTTAATTAACGGCCAAAACAGATTATTATTCTGTTATAGACAATCTCAAAACAACTTCAATCAATTCTTATATTTTACAGAACCTCAAAACTTAATTAACGGCCAAAACAGATTATTATTCTGTTATAGACAATCTCAAAACAACTTCAATCAATTCTTATATTTTACACAATCTCAACACTTAATTAACGGACAAAAAAGATTATTATTTTGTTGTACACAATCTTAAAACGACTTCAATCAATTCTTATATTTTACACAATCTCAAAACTTAATTAACGGACAAAAAAGATTATTATTTTGTTGTACACAATCTCAAAACAACTTCAATCAATTCTTATATTTTACACAATCTCAAAACTTAATTAACGGACAAAAACAGATTATTATTTTGTTGTACAAAAACTCAAAACAAATATCGAAGCAACTTCAATCAATTCTTATATTTTACACAACCTCAAAACTTAATTAACGGACAAAAAAGATTATAAGCTACTTGTAAACAATCTTAATAATCAATTATTAGTGAAAAGCAGTTCATTCTTGTGATTTAATATCCAATTTAACCAATATTTAACAAATATTTAACAAATAGTCTAAATTATCGTGTTATAACAAACATCATTATGAAATAATTTAAAAAACAGCCTATTTTTATTATTACTACTTAAAATATTTATTTACATTATAGGTTTCAATCTTGGCGGATTATAACAGGTAAATGTTATTATAATTAAAATATCTGATCTAAACGATTTATAATTAAAACCCACCAATTTAATAACGAGTTAAAAAATGAGTTAATTAATAAACTTTTTAATTATCTTTTGAAAGCAGTCTTATAATGTTTGTAAATTGTTTCTTTTCTATTTTTATTAAATGCTCTCCTACATCTTCTTTCTTATCCTTAAGTATTTCAAATGAAACTTCTTCTGAATATAAATATTGTAACGTTTCATTATTTAGAAATGAAATTATAATTTTATAAAAATTCTCATTTCTATAGTTTAAATAAATTCTAAAAAATCTATTTAAAATATAAGAAATTGTTTTTATTTGAATTTCTAAGAAATTTTCATTTTTTATTCTAAAAACAGCAATATTTTTATCTTTTAAACCACCCAAAATCCCTTCTTTAAAAATTAAAATAATTTTATTATAAAATTTACTTATTTTACAAACATTTAAATATTTTCTGTTTTCTAAACAAATATAAGCAAAAAAATCCTCTTCTTCAAATAAATAAAATAAAATTAAAAATGAATGTTCTAAAGCCGTAATCTCTATATCGTGGCCTTTTTTATAAATAAATTTATCTTCTTCTCCAAATGTTAAATTACATTGTTTTTTAGTATTTAAATCCAAAGAAAAAAAAGGTTCTTTTGCATTTGAAATTGAAATTCCCCATTTTGCTAAAAATTCTCCAATTTTTCTTTCAGAATTGTTAGAAAACAGTTTTTTTTCATGTAAAAATTTCAAATCATTTTTTACAGCAAGAAAAAGAGAACTTTCAGAAAGAAAATCTAATTTATTTCTCTTTTCAATAAAAAGACCTTCAAATTTATTATTAAGCATTTTTATAGAATAAAAAATTTCATCATATAAATTAGAGCATTCTTTACAGAGGCCTTTAGATTCTTGTGTTGAATGCCCTTTAGTAGAGTTGTTAATATTGGTTTTATGAGAATTATTGGCGTTATCTTGATTTGAAAAAGCCTTTTCATTGTTTAATTTATTGCTATTATTAGGGTTATTGGTGTTATCTTGATTTGAAAAAGCCTTTTCATTGTTTAATTTATTGCTATTATTAGGGTTATTGGTGTTATCTTGATTTGAAAAAGCCTTTTCATTGTTTAATTTATTGCTATTATTAGGGTTATTGGTGTTATCTTGATTTTTATAAGTCTTTTCATTGCTTGTGTTATTAATATTGGTTTTATTTTCATTATTGTTCAAATCTATGATATTTGCTGTGTGAGTGTTGGTTTCTGTATCCTCTTCTAAATTATTGCTTTTAACCTTTACATCTGCAAGACATTCTACTTTCCCATCATTTCTATTATCACTTTTAGAACCAATTAAGCCACTAACCCCCATAATATCTAAACTACTGCTGCTACCACTTATATTTTTAGGTAAATATCTAGTTTTATCCATGAATATTTTATAATGTGAAAAACATACTGCCATTGGCCAAACCGTTTCTACTTTTAAATAATCCATCCCTTTAATTACTTGGTACAAAATTGAAATTCCAGTTGTTTCTTTTCTATTACAATTGCATTCTCCTTGTTCATTTGTTAAAATGAATTCTTCTTCATCTATTTTAAATAAAAAATTTATCTGTTTTTCCATATCTTTGAATTCTATTTGGTATTTTAAAAGATCAGCCTTTAGAATTTGTGTAAAAATAAATAAAGAACAAACACTAGAAACGTTTCTATTACAATAAAGTTGCAAAACTTTTGTTTTATCTAATGCTTTCAGTATATTTCTGATATTTTTTTGATCTAAGAGCATGAGGAGTAAAAAAAATTAAGTTTTTAATAGAGAATTAAAAGAGGAAATGAATAATTAGGCATTTTATTAATATGAACTTGAAAGTTTACTAATTAGAATTGGTGTTTTTAATATTTAGAATTTATATTTATTTTACGTATAAAATTATGATTATTAAACATTAAAGGGATTAAGGCGTATAAATCACAGTAATATATAGCAGTTATGTTACTAAAATCAATTAAAGTAATAAAAGTGTTATGTTAATGATATTACTTAATGTATATTGGTATTGGGACTAATTATTGCCATTACATATAGCAGTTTTATTCCTAAAAAGAATTAAAGTAATAAAAGTATAATGTGAGATTATTAATTAATTAATGTATTTATTGGCGTTAAAGGTTATAAATGCAGATAAACATAGCAGTTATGTTACTAAAATCAATTAAAGTAATAAAAGTATAATGTAAGATTATTACTTAATGTATATTGGTATTGGGACTAATTATTGCCATTACATATAGCAGTTTTATTCCTAAAAAATATTAAAGTAATAAAAGTATAATGTAAGATTATTACTTAATCTAATTATGACTTTGGGTTTAATGATTAATTAGATTATAAAAGTTGTTGAAATAATCTTAAATAAATTACCCTTAATGTCTAATAGGTCTTCAGATAACAACAAAAGTAATTAAAAAAGTCTTAAATAAATTACTCTTAATGTCTAATAGGTCTTCAGATAACAACAAAAGTAATTAAAAAAAGGGTTAATACAATTGTTTAACATCATAAAATTGCATATTAGTATGAGGCGTGGTTTTTTTTTCAATAAATATTTGCTAAACAAAAAGGGCAAAAAAAAATAGTTGTTTGGCAGCATAAAATTAAATATTAGTATTGCTGATTTTATCTTGATAACCAGCGGGTTGCTGACATCGTTAAGAAGTCTTTTCCAGGTATACAATCAACGTATTTTAGGTTGAAAACAAGTGAGGCACTCTCTAAGTCTTACATAGTGTCATATATCAGATGTTTCCTTCAATGGATAATTATATTAAAACCTTATATTAATTAATTTTTAATTTATAACTATAATTGTTCAATGATTTAGATTGGACCAATATAATTTAAAATTTATTATTAAGTATCGAATTTCATCATAATAAGAGTATTTATTTTATAATATTGCCTAAGATGGATTTAGCCGAGTTTTTAATATTTAGTAAAAATTGTTATTTATAATAGACTAAACTTGTGTATTAAGATATTGTAAGAAATTGACCTAAAAGAGTCTTTAATATTTAGTAAAAATTATTATTTATAATAGGGTAAACTTGTGTATTAAGATATTGTAAGAAATTGACTTAAAAGAGTCTTTAATATTAAGTAAAAATTATTATATATAATCAGCTAAACTTGTGTATTAAGATAATGTCTAGATACAGCCTTAAGTAATATTTTTTTTGACATTAGGGCATTAATTATGGTTGGAAACCCCAATTTTATTTCGACTGTTAATATTATGCCTTAAATAAAATTTTTTTTTGACATTAGGGCATTAATTATGGTTGGAAACCCCAATTTTATTTCGACTGTTAATATTATGCCTTAAATATTAAAAATAAATCATCTAACGAGTTAAAACACTATTAAAAGAGAACGTACAAATCCCCTAAGACTTGATTTTTTAGTTTTATTAGAGACTTCCAGTTAGAATGATGTTGTTTTTAGTCGTTCAATTTAATAGAAATGCTATAGGGGCCCAGAGTTTTGCAGGTAACTTCTTTTTTTGTTCTAGGCAACCACTTTTCAATAAATACGATTTTTTTTTATTTACAGACATCTTTCAACTGTTATATTAATTTTCATACTTTTTTAATTTATTCTTATAGAAATTCAATTGAATCCCTTCTTCTTTTCTTTTATTTATTAATCCTCTTGTTTTTACTAATAAATCTATCTGTGCTAACCTTGAACTTTCTAATTCGATTTCTAGTCTTTCTATTTGTTCTTTGAATGATTCCCTCTCCTTTTCAAAATCTCTGCAATAAATCTGTATTTTTTTAATAAAATAAGCTTCAATTTCATCTGTTAAATTTTTGTTTCTAAATTCTATTTTTTCCTCACTCTCAAATATGTCCATTTCTACTTGTTTGGCGCACACTTTCTGTTTAAAAGATCCACTTACTTTAGCTTTTTTTCTTTTTATGTTGGCATCACATAAATCTTCTTCCATAGGGGAAAAGTGAAAAACAATATGAAATTAATTAAATTTGAATGGAATTTTTAATTTGGGCAGCAATAGGTTCTGAATTTTTTTATTAATAAAGCTTTAAACAGACATCAATAAAATAGTGTAAATATTTAAAATCAATGTTTGAGGTAAAGATGAAAGCTTTGTACTATAAAAATCCATGTTCTAATAATCAATTGGGCAGTAATAGATTTTGATAAAAAAATAGTTTCAAACTAAAAGGTGTGCTATAGGGATTAGATGATGTTCTTTACATTATAAAACATGATTGCGCTAGATTCTGGTTGATTTTATTTTTAAATTAAAAGGTGTATGATGATGTTCTTTTCATTATAAAACATGATTGCGCTAGATTCTGGTTGATTTTATTTTTAAATTAAAAGGTGTATGATGATGTTCTTTTCATTATAAAACATGATTGCACTAGATTCTGGTTAATTTTATTTTTAAACCAATAGGTCTATGATTATGTTCTTTTCATTATAAAACATGATTGCACTAGATTCTGGTTAATTTTATTTTAAAACCAATAGGTCTATGATTATGTTCTTTAAATTTTAAAGTAAAAAGGGAAAAATATTTAATGTCCAGTTATTCAACATGTTTAAATCAAATGTGCTGAGAATTATAATGCAACGATAAAAGATAAAGAAAAAGGGCATGTGAGCACAAGAAGATTTACAAAAAATAATCTTATTTTCTTAATATTAAATATGTATTAATAAAACAATAATATATTTTTGTGATAAAAAAATTAAGTTTTATTAATTATTTTTTAGACAAATTTTTAATTAATAATTTAATGTAGGGTAAAAGCGGCTCATAGTTGTGTAATACACATTTTATTGTATTTGTTACTGGTTTTATACCCAATCTCCTTTTTTAATTTAACATTGCTATGCATCAATCCAATAACAGCAAAATCTCTCCTATTTAAATGTTATATCAAGCATTCCCATTGAACTAGCAAGAGTTGGCGAAGAAAACGACGATCTAAGAATTGATAACTTTAGGTTGGTAAGAAGTTTAAAACTGGTGATTGGTGTGAAGTTAAAAAATTACTAATTATTGTGAAGTTGAAGAACTGGTAACTTAACACTGCAAAGAAGGGGTAAAATAGTAATTACTGGTAACTTTGGGCTGCCGAGAAGTACAGAACTGCTAATTAGTGAGAGCTTGAAATACTAAGAAATTTAAACGTTTGTGAACTTCCAAACTGGGAAACTAAGACTACCAAGAAGTTAAGAACTGGTAATTAGTGAGAGTTTGAATTACTAAGAAATTTAGTCTGCTAAGAACTGGTAATTAATGAGAGCTTGTATTTCTAAGTAAATTAAGACTGCCGAGAAGTACAGAACTGCTAATTAGTGAGAGCTTGAAATACTAAGAAATTTAAACGTTTGTGAACTTCCAAACTGGGAAACTAAGACTACCAAGAAGTTAAGAACTGGTAATTAGTGAGAGCTTGAAATACTAAGAAATTTAAACGTTTGTGAACTTCCAAACTGGGAAACTAAGACTACCAAGAAGTTAAGAACTGGTAATTAGTGAGAGCTTGAAATACTAAGAAATTAAGACTATTAAGTTGTTAAATACTGGTAACTTAGGGGTGTTTAGAAGTTCCAAACTGGCAACTTTGGGTATTGAGTTTTTAAATACTGGCAACTTTTGACTATTCTGTTGTTAAATAAATATAACCGCCATTGTGCATTCTGATAAAAAATCCAAATTGTTAAATAACATTTTAACAATAAAAAAAACCTCTCATCTCTTGTATTTAATTTTAAGCTCTTATATTGCTTGTTTTTTCTTTAAATACCTTTTTTCGTTTATTTTAAATTTATATTTAAAAAAATAATCTTATTTTATGAATCCCTATAAAACATTAAATTTTTGTTATTTTAAACCATTTAATCTAAAAAAGTGATCATATCTATTCATATTTATTTCTTATCTATTAATATCATAGGTAAGAGTTTGAGGTAAATATGGGTATTTATTTAAGTATAATATATATATCCAACTTCACATAAATCCTCCCATATTTGCTTCTTGCCCCTTCAATGTCATACCACTCCCCTTAATCAAGCCCCTATGCCCCCCTATGTTCCTTTTATTCCTTTTAGAAAAGGATTCTAATTTCTTATATTCTCCTTTTGTCATTTTTACATGTTCCTCCTTTGAAAAATGAATAAAAAAAAATTTGAAGGGGTAAACAACAATGACACGATTTGACACAAGCATGAATAACACTTTTAATAATATTGATGATAGTTGTGATGGTATTTTATATGAAGGAAACAATGCTAATTCTTTAAAACTTAGAAATTTATTAGATGAAGATAATTTACATAGTGGAATAGATGATTATAGAAGTGGCGCTATGAGAAAAAAGAGAGATAAAAAGAAGAAAAAGAAGAGCGGTGATGAAATTAGAAAAATAACTAATCGTAAGAAAGTAAATATGCCAGCTTCTAAGCCTTACATAAAATTAATTGATGGGGAGGAGAGGCTCTGCTTTAAATATAACACAAGATTAAGTGAATCAGCTTTAAGTGCTATGCCTAAAACAGAATTAGAAGAAAATGAATTTTGTGTTAGATTTGATTTAGACAGTGTTGATATTAGCAAATTAAATGAAAAATTTAAAGCTGATAATTGTGTTTATCCCAGAGCAAATATTCCTTATGAAGCTTATGTTGGTAATCGTTGGAATTTTGAAACTGAATGTAATAGATTAGCATGGCAATTTGTATCTTTGAATCCCGTTTTACTTTACAGTAAAAAAGGGTTAATTCAAAGAGCAGTAGATTCATATAGAAATATGATAAAATCAAATAAAGGACAAAGATTTTATAGGGAAGATACTTTTTATGGTGATATTGAGAAAAGAAAACATTTAATACCCTCAATTTCATCTGTTTATATTAATTGGACATCTAGGGGATCAGTAAAAAAGTGTAAAATTAATGTTTCAGTTGAAAATATTGATTATTCAAAAATAGCAGATGATTTTAAAGCAAAATATTCAGTTTTAGATGATAAATTTGATGAAAATTCTTTTGGGTTAGAACGGTGGGAATCAAAAAATGTGGATAACGAACTTGCTGTTAAAATTGCTTATATGAATGTTGAAAATACTGCATTTTTGAATGCAGTAAAAGCTATAGGGATTTACAGTGTATCAAAAAAGGCTGTAGAGGCCTATAAGCTAAAAACAGAAGAATCAAATACACCATTTGAAGAGATCGATGTAGAAGATATAGTGAATGATACTTTGGATAAGGCTTTTAACTGTGTAAATCTTAATATTAAAGAGGAATTAATGTTTGATGAGAATTAGCTTTAAATATTAAAAGCCTAATTTTTCTAAAATTTTAATAATAAAAAAATCTCAATGAAAATAAATTATTTTTTAGATTAAAAAGTGGTTGTATCTATTTAAAACAAAAGTAAGAGTTTGAGGTAAACATGGGTATTTATTTAAGTATAATATATATATCTAACTATATTTAATAAATAGCCTTGATCTAATTATCTCCAACTCAAAATACTAGTAGTTTACCTTTTTAAGGCAATAATATTTAATAAATAGCCTTGATCTAATTATCTCCAACTCAAAATATTTGTATTTTACATATTTAAATTAATTTTTTTTTTATTAATAATAGTGTTATAATTATCCCCGACTCAAAGTACTTGTATTTTACATATTTAAATTAATATTTTTATTATTTAATAATAGTGTTATAATTATCTCCGACTCAAAATAGTTGTATTTTACATATTTAAATTAATATTTTTTTTATTTAATAATAGTGTTATAATTATCCCCAACTCAAAATAGTTGTATTTTACATATTTAAATTAATATTTTTTTTATTAAATGGTCTTGCTTTAATTAACAGGCTCTTAATACTTAGATAGGCTTTAAACGGCCCTGCTTATATGTAGATGTGCTCCTGAAAACAAAATGTCTTTAAAATATATATTTTGGAAAAAGAGAACTTACGGGATTTAATTAAAAGAGACGAGGTTAATAAAAACAAGTCTATTTTTTAAATAGAATTAGATTAAATAGCTATAATCCAACCATAAGTTTGTAATCTATGTAAATAACTCTGTCTGCTTGTAAAGTCCAATATAATTATAAAAAGGTTATTTATTAAATTAACTTGGCTTAAATAGATGAAATCAAACCTGAATCAAAAATGACCTTTTATCATGTTTTAACCGCAAAATATTGCCTAAGGCGTGGTTAAACTTGTGATTAGATGCTCAAATTTCTTTTTAACTTTTCTTTCTTTATAAATAATGTAGGATTTCAAATATTTAGTTTATTTTTCCAATTGTTTCATAAAATTTGTTTATTTTTTTAATCAAAAACGTTTTACATTCCCCTTTATATTATTAATAGATAGATGAAACAGGTTTTAAAGTGTTTACTTTTTGCCATATAAATTTTAAAAAAAAATCAACAACATGCTCCTGAGTCTTATAACTCTTATTTTTGCTGAGCCAAGTTGTACACCACTTAGTGATGGAATTGTACTAAGTAAATATTATTTAGAATCCTGTGCTGCTTGTAAAAGATTAAATCCAATTTTAGAAGAGATCAAAAGTCAAGCTACCAAAGAAAATATTAATATAAAATTTCGTGAAGTTGAATGTACTGGTTGTGAATGTGAAGGAATTACTAATTTCCCTACCTTGGAAATTACACAAGATAAAGAATCTAAAGCTAAAGCAATTGGTTACAAAGATTACAATAATTTATCTAAGTGGATTAGAGAAGCACTTTCATTAGATCAGAAAATTTTTACCAATCATATAGATCATACTGAAGGTGTTGTAAAGCAACTTATAGCTAGGGATTTTCTTACAGGATTTGATGGACAGTGGCTTATACTTTTTTATGATGATTCTAACGATATGAGAAGAGGTATTTTTAAAGAACTGTCAAAGATGTTTGCAGGTAAACTTAATATTGCTGAAGTTAGTAAAAACGAATCACATAATGTTACCTCTAGATATAATATAGAAGAATATCCTTTGATAATGGCGATAAACCAAGGTACACCTGTTTCATATTCAGGCACAGTTGATCTTGGGAATTTGGCCCAGTTTGTTGAAAAACTCTATACGCCAGCATTCCAAGAAATTACATATCTAGAACTAAAAGCAAAAGCTAGCAGTTTTATAAACGGGGAACCAATGTACGTAGTACTTTATAAGGATTTTGAAGTTGCATCACATTATTTTAATGAACTCGCACAACAGTTTAAGTTTAAAGCACAGATATTTAGATCATCTGATCCTGCTATGTTTGCAGCAGCTGGCCACCAACCTAAAGATACTAGTGATTTCCCTAATAATCCAGATCACAACCAAATGGTAATGTTTACATTGTTTAAAAATTCTTCCTTTTTCTTATCTCCAGAAAAAGTAGATCAAACACAAGAAATAATCTCATGGATTTTCCATACACATTTCTCACATGTAACAAATATTACAAATGAAAATTTCTATACCGTTTTCCATGGAATCAAACCAGTAATTCTTTTATTGACTCAATCTGATATGCTAGTAGATAGTTTCAACAAAGTTAGCGCCGGTTGGAACCTGGGAACTGCATCATCTAATCTAATATTTGCCACGTTAGATTCTATTGAATATCCAATTTTTAAGAAGAAAATATTAAATGGGGTTAAAGAACCAGCACTGTTATTTTATGATCCTGTTAAAAGTAAGTGGTACTATAAAGCTGCTAATCTAACAGAAGAAAATCTTAATAGAACTGCAATGGAAATGATTGATGCCTATTTTAATGACAAATTAGCACCTTTCCCACCAGAAAAGAAAGGGATAAGCTTATACTTTGTAATATCTATTTCTGCTTTTATTATTGCCTGCTTGGTAAAGTACGCAATAAACAAAAGAAAAATGATCGATTAATAAATCATAAACACAAAATTTGGATCTTTTTTTAAAAAAATTAAAATTTAATTCCATAATTTAAAAAGTGTGTAAAAGTTTAATGCAATTTTAATTATTAGCATATAGTGTTTAATAATAGAATCTTGGCTCAAAATGAGATGTAATTTGGATTGTTTTTCATTTTCTTTCTTTTAAAATTAAAAAAATTCTTAAGATTCTATAGAAACATTAATTTTTCAAAGAAGATTTATTTAAATTATTCGCAGGTATAAAAAGAAAGAGTTTGAGGTAAACAGGGGGAGATATTTAATTATATTATATATTGAAAATAGAATTTAATGGCGTATGGATAACTTTAACATATTTAGTCGAAGATAATAACAGGAGTATTTATAGTAAGAGTTTGAGGTAAACATGGGTATTTATTTAAGTATAATATATATATCCATCTTTTATTAAAAAGTATTAGCTTAAAATGGATAACTTTAACATATTTAGTCAAAGATAATCATAACAAGGATATTTATTAAAAAGTATTGGTTTAAATAGCTATAATCCTTCTTATAATAAAAATCCAGACTCATAATTAATTTTAAAATTAGTTTTGGTATGTTTTTTTTAAAAAATTAAAAATCAACACTCTTTGTTTACACTACGTGCAATAAAATCAGGATGTAACAAAATGATGGATTTGATAAAATATTAATTTAACGCCCAAAAATCTTCAATATTATTCAAATTCACATTTTAATTTACTTTAATTTTTTGCATTTTTTTCAAAAAACTAGATTTTCAGAAAAGCGTGTTACCTTAAATAAATCTAAACACATTCTTTACTCTAACTTTGCTACTTCTTCAGCTTTTAGCTTTTTGAAAAATTCAATCAAAAAAATTGATTGTTTGTTTAGTTTCATAAAATATTAATAATATACACCTTCTAAGTAAACAAATGAGCATGATGTTTATTATTGATTATCTTACGAAAAGGTGGATGAGTTTAGGAATTCAATGTGGCCTTACATTTATTAGTTATGCTTTAATACGATACAAATACAAAGTTGGCTCAAAATCATTGTATTTGTCAAAAAGTACTAAAAAACGTCTTTTAGAATCATTCAAGCCGGAACCCATAGTAGAAAAAACCGTTGCACCACATATATTTCAGAATTTAAAAGTTAATTTTTGCAATTACGATGTTTTTAATTTAGGAAGTCGTTATAAAAAGGAAATAAAAAAAACTATTAGAGAATACGGTGTGGGAACATGTGGTCCAAGGGGATTCTATGGAACTGTAGATATTCATTTAGAATTAGAAACTAAACTAGCTGAAATATTTGAAAAAGAAGCCGCCATTTTGTATTCAAATTACTTTACTTGTGTACAGAGTGTTATACCAAGTTTCTGTAAATCAAGAAATAATGTTTATATTTGTGAATCGGCATCCGAATCAATAAAAAGTGGCTTAATTCTTTCAAGATCTAAAATCCACATATTTAGCACACTTGAAGAATTGGAAATAAAACTGGGGGAGAATCTTACAGATAGATATGTTATTTGTGAACGGATGGGAATGAATACGGGGAAACTAATTGATTTAGATAAATTGGTTGAATTGAAAACTAGATTTGGGTTTAGAATTATCTTAGACGAGTCCTACACTATACCTTTTATGTATCAAGCCCCAGAGAATAAAGAATTATATAAATCAATTGATTTAATTATTGGTTCTTTAAGTCATGGATACCCAACTAACGGTGGGTTCTGTGTTGGGTGTAAGGAAGCTATAGAATTTCAAAGATTGTCAGGCTCCGGATATGTTTTTAGTGCTTCACTTCCTGCATATTTAAGTAAAGCAGCATTGTGCATGCTTGTAACAGAAATTGATTATTCGAAAATTAGAGCGAAGGTGGCTGTTGCATTTAAAAATATTTCTAAAATCGTTACAAATAAAAGATCTCCTATAATTTTAATTGAAACAGTGAACATCGACAAAAAGCTGTTGAAATTAAGACAAGAAGGATACGTTGTAGGGAAAAATGGAGAGTATTTAAGGATTTGTATTAATGAAAATACAGCTGATGAGGATCTTAAAAATATTGGTGAAATTCTTAGAACTAGCGAATAAAAACATAATCAATAAGTTTTTTCAATTATACTCATTTTTTATATGAAGTCATATCAGGGCTTATTTATTTAAAAGTATATAAACAGTTGGTTATATAGAATTCAGTTAAATAAATACTTATGTTTTCCTCAAACTCTTACTTAAACCATTTCAATTATACTCATTTTTTATATAAAGATATAACAGGGGCTGTTTATTTAAAAGTTATTAAAATATTTCAATTATACTTAAAAATAAAAATAAATCTATCTATTTTAATAAATACCTTCAATATAATTTTTTACAAAAATAATTAAATAAAATCACTAAAAAATTAATTTATAAGCAAAAAAAACACTAACGAAGTGCATTCGCTTTGTCTTGCGCCAGCGACGACGACGTTAATGTGTTTCATTAAATAAGTATTTAATTATATTCATCTTATTTTAAGACCTATTAGACATTAATGGTTATTTATTTAGGTCTATTTCAACAAAGACAGTATGGTACTGTCTCTAAATATAACGCCAGCTCAAGGTCAATGGGACACTTAGTCCTAAGCCTCGCCGACTGTCGGCAAAGGGATAGAAATGCTATAGGGGCCTCCCAGAGTTTTGTGGGCAACTTCTTTTTTTGCTGTAAGGCAACCACTTTTCATTAAATCCGATTTTTTTTTTAGGTCTATTTCAACAATATTAAGAGAGAATAGAACTTCACGCCTTTTTTAAATATTGAGTTGTAATGTTTATTTAATCTTAGGTTGATATTTTTTACTCTTTAAACATTTGCTTTCAATCAAATTGTAACAAAGTAGGGTGTTTCTTTTGTTTTGCCTGCAAATAATAACTTTTTATTCATAACAATTTAACGTCTTTGTCTTGCTCCATCGAGGAAGCGTAAACTCTTCATTAAATAAGTATTTAATCATTAAGGCAATTTATTCAAATTATATTTGTCGCAACTGTAGAGTTATCTTGTAACTCTGTTGCTTTCTTAAGTGAAGATTTTTAAGTAAAATTTTGCTTTAAAATAAAGCATGGATTATTTACCCATGCAATACATAAATGAAAGTTCTAAAATTGACAATATTAATAGAGAAAAACACAGCAGTTTTGTCTTTTTTAACTGATTTTAATTAAATAAGAGCATTTACATTTTAAAATATGTTCCACCAAAAGCAAATTTAATTTTTTCCCCTTCAAGTAACTACACAAATACCTATAAATCTTGACTTCGACGCATATCGTATTTCTATTATAAATAATAAAGCTATTTATTTAAGGTTTAAAAAAAATTATACTTTAATTATATGTTTCGCTGTGTTTTTCCTAAGAATAGATTTCTGAGTTTATATTGAAATTTTTTTCAATTTCCTTTTCGGTCGAATAAAATCCTTTTAAAAAGTGGTGATTGATTATATTGTAAATTCTAAAAACAACCCCCATAATTTCTCTATTTCTTGTTTTTATTTCGAAATTAACTTATCCCTGGCCATTACTTTTGGTAATTATTTTTACTTTGTATTCATGGTTAGATTATAGCTTTTTGAGCTATTTCTATTTCGTAAGCGCCCTTATTATGATTATCTTTGACTTTTATAAATATGGCAAATCCCCAGGCTACTAAATATTTAGTTATAAGTATATGTATTTATTTGAATAAGAGCTGCTGTCGTCCAGTGGTAGGATATTCGCTTAGGGTGCGAGAGGTCCCGGGTTCGACTCCCGGCAGCGGCCTTTTATTTAAAAAAATAATTATTTTTTTACAAAATTTTTAATCTAATAAAGAAATGGCACACCTACCTAAAACTCTAAGGAATTTTATTTTTCAAGGAAAAAGTTTAATAGCATTAAATAATTTAATCTTACACAATTTTATTTCAATTAATACCTTTTATTCAATCAATCGTCTTTTTCTTTTCTGTGAAAAGCAAAGGATGTTTAAATCTGATATTGTTTGTTTTGGTTGTTCTTTTAATTAATTACAAAATTTGTGGTTAGGGTTATTCAAGAGTAAATAAGCTGTGTTTAAAGTATTTTCAAATTTCTGTACTTTATATTAAGAAGCGGCCTGTGCCAAGATAGGTGCAACGTAGTGCTTGAATTGAGATAAAATGTTTTTTTATTGTAATTAAATATTAATAAAATAAAGAGTGGGCACTTTTGTATACCTTCTAATAATTGTATAATAGTATATAGACAGTGGAGTACTGTTTTTAATTAAATTTCAGACAGTGAAATACTGTCTCTAATTATAACGCCAGCTCAAGGTCAATGGGACACTTAGTCCTAAGGCTAGCCGACTTTCGACAAGAGGTATTAATAGCTATAAGGCTGTGTAGAGTTGTAGGGGAGGCCTGATTTTTGCTGCATTTGTACTACTTTTAATAAATACCTTTTTTTTTATTATATAGTCGAAAATATCCTGTAAGCCAGTGGGGTTTGCTATTTATTATAATTAAATCGACGGCGTTGGGCTAGTGGTCGGCTTGCAGATTCACTCCTGTGCTGCCCGGGTTCGAACCGCGCTTTGGTTGGTAAAAGAACGAGAACCGGGACGCCGTCGCAAAAGTGGGCGCTAGTCGTAATAACCCCACTATAAAAAGACTAAGACAGTATGGTACTGTCTCTAATTATAACGCCAGCTCAGGGTCAATGGGACACTTAGTCCTAAGGCTAGCCGACCGTCGGCAGAGGGATTAAAGCTGGCATAAGGGCCGTGGGGGGTTTACGCAGCAATGCGGTTCCCCGACCGGGTTACAGAGAAACACACGAAGAAAACAAACAAGTATTAACAACTACAGCTTAAATAATCCAACATTTTTTAGTATCTTAAACTTACAGATAAGAAATTACCCGACAGGCCTCTGCGAAATAAAACATATACATGGGCCTCTGTAATATATGTAACTAAAGCGTCAAAACTACCCAGCTCTAGCTGTTAAAAGACAATGTGAGTAACGATTTGCCCTCAGAAAGTTTGACGGAGGTAAATGGCAGGTACGTTGACCAAGGGCAAGTCTGGAGTAATTCCTAGCAGCTTACACCCTTGCTAACTCTTAAACTTTCTTAATTTCGGTGTTTGCTCACAGGGAAGCTCTAAATCCTATAAGTCAAAAAGACTTCGAAGAAAGAGGCAAGAACCGAAGCCTTTGTGGTATAATTAGGATATAGCCTGAATTGACTGAGGTAAGCATAGAGTTGTTTGACATACAAGTTATATGATCGTTGATGATTCCTGAGTATGCCTATTTGATGTATAAAAGCAGCCTCTAATTTAAATAAATATTTAGGAGCAGGGTATAAGGAAAGAGCCCTTTTCCCCCTTTTTTTTACTGATTGAAGTGTAGCTTTTTCACAAAGTTAAATGAATCATCTTTTTAGAAATGCTAGCGTTATAATCTAAAAAGATTAGTACCCGAACCTCAATAAATATATTACTAAATAAAAACTAATTAAGAAATTAAAAAGGTTTGATTTTTTCAAGCAATAAACGCAATTAGAAACAAACTAAAAAAGCCTCGATTGGAGACTATTAATGAGTTTAAAAATCGTTTTCAATAAATGCAGCCTGCAACATATTTTTAAAAGTACAAACTAATAAAACTAAAATTAGACAAAATTAATAAAATAATTAAAAAGTATAAATCATAATTAATAATGCCGAATTCAAACAAATTTATTAAGTAATTCCACGGATAAATAAACCAGAATTTATATTGTAAACATTTTACATTTATTTAACAACGGTAAAGATATCTTTAATTTATTCTCACTTTTTTAAAATTTATAATTATTTATTAAAATTATATTTTCCAACAGAAGTCAAATCGAATTTAATTTCATTAACACTCTCTGCTCTAATTGGAAATATTTTAACTAAAGGTCGTGGCAATAGTGTATTTCCATCTAAAACAACAATATTGTTGTTATAAATAGTTAAAGGTCTTTCATTTATTTCACAAATAAATTTTAAAATTTTATTACAAAGCAAAAATAATTTTTTTCCAATTTTTACAAATAAATCATTAGAATCAAAACAACCAAATTCTACATTATTAGCAGGTATATATTCAGCCCCAGTTTCATTCACAAGCATAATGAAATCTTTACAAAAAATAGCTAAAGAATCTTCACCCAAACAAAAAGAATGGTAATCTTTTATAAAAAATGAATCTTTAATTTCCCCTTTATAATTAATTAAAGTTAATAAATTTTCATAAAAAACATAAATTAAATTATTACTCAACCCTAAAAGGGAACATTTCATTTCTTTTTTCCAAATATTAGAAAAATTTATAACATCCCCATTAGAAATAACAAAGTTTCTACCTTTAAAAGCTCCTAATTTAGATTTTAAAAGATCTTTAAATTCAAAATTTTCAAAAGATCGATCATGAAATTTTATAAAAATTTGAGAAGAATTTTCTGATTCTAAAGAAATCATAAACCCTTCAAAAGAATAAAACAACAATTTCCCCTCTTTATTTTCATAAGAACTTGGATTTCTATAAATTAAAATTGGATTTATCAAAGATGATTGTTGTTGTAAAAAATCATTATTTTCATCACTTTCAATAACATATGAGTTGTTACGAACTGAACCACCTTCATTCTCTAATCTCGTGTTTTCACAACCAGCTCTTTTTTCAGAATGGCCAGACTCAATGCTACTTTTACTACCTAGTTGGATGTGACTTGGTCTTCTAGTATTATCTACTCCCAGTTTACTTTTTAAACTTCTTATTTCAAGTTCATTTACCACACTTTCATTACTGCACGAATAAACTTCACTATTCATGTTTTCCTCGAAATTATTACCATTTTCTTTTATAAAATTATTACCCCCCTCCCCTTTCATAATTCCTATTATCACTCCTTTTCCTTAAACTTTTTTTATTTCCGTTATCTACAAAAGCATATTTTTCTTCAAAATCCTCTAAATTAATTACTCTTTTTCTAATTTCTAATTTAGGAAAGTCAAATTCAGGAAACTCCAAATCTTTCACAAAAGTTTCTTGTATTTTTAATTTTTCATCTTTTTCTTCCACTATAAAACACCTGCCCATTTCTTGAATTACTGTAAAATCATCATTACCTGAAAATCTACCCAATTCATTTCCCAAACAATCAAAAACACCAATAAATCCATTAAATGGAGAAAAAATAGTTCCACCAGAAGGACTAAATTGTATTTTTTCAATTTTATTTGAAAATTGAAACAAAAAAAAGTGAGCTGACACCATTGGAGGCAAGATTGTTTCTAGCAGAATTATGGCCATTTGTATTAGAACTGCTATGAACATACAACTTTTGCTCACTCAAAGTAAAAGGGTGTTTATTATAAAAAAGTTTTGGCTCTATAAAATCATAACTGAAATTATCTGGATAAATCGTTATTTTATTTCTAAAATCAGATACAAAAACTTTTATATTATCACTTACAAGAGAAGTTATTGGACCAGAATGTTTATAACTTTTAGTAAATTTGACTAAGTGTTCATTGTAATTGTAAATATTCAAAATCCCCACTTTCAAATCCCAAATAAATAAAATTATCTTTTATAAAAATTGAACTAATTTTTTTTTCTAATTTACAGATTTCAATTTTATTAGAAGAGACTTTGGCTTTGTTATTAGAAAAATCAGTTTTAGTGTTTTTTTTAATAAAAAACAAAAAAAACACCAATTTTATTAGTAAATAAAATTACATCATTGAATAATTGAAATAATTTAACATCTTCTTCAAGTACAGTGTTTATCAAAGCTTTAGTAGATTTGTTGTAGAATTTAAAAGATTTTTTATAAGAAACGATGTATTTTTCATTACTCTGAATCATAGAGGGGATTTCAGGAATTTTTTATTGAAAAATTGGAGATTGAATTTCGGAGGGAGTTTTAATTTGAAAATAAAAGCAGAGGAGGGATAGACGATCCGGGTTAAAAGAGTGGTGTTTATTTTCTTTGAAAAGTTACATTGGAAGTGGTTTAAAAGGGTGTTTTTTTAGTAAAAACACAGAAAACTGAAATAGAGGCAAGGAATCATAATGTAGAATAGACATGCTTAATAAATGAATATATTTTTAAGAAAACAACTAGTTTATTTATTTACTATTGGGTTATTAAAAGATTGTGTTGGTATCTTTATTTATACAAGCCCCCACTCCATTTTTTCTAATTTATTTATATACGCGCTTGCCCATTCATATTTTGCTAGATTTTTTATTCTTAATAATTATAACAACTTGAATTTTAAATAAAATAATGTCTTCCCCCCACATAATTGTTGCACTGTTTTCCCCAATTAATTAAATATTTATTACTTTTCAAATTCTGTAATAATTTCGGCACCTTTCTTAGCATTTATTTTAAATATTTATTACTTTTCAAATTCTGTAATAATTTCGGCACCTTTCTCAGCATTCATTTTAAATATTTATTACTTTTCAAATTCTGTAATAATTTCGGCACCTTTCTCAGCATTTATTTTAAATATTTATTACTTTTAAAATTCTGTAATAATTTCGGCACCTTTCTTAGCATTCATTTTGAATATTTATTACTTTTCAAATTCTTTTGTGTTTGCACTTTTCCCCAATATCTAATACTTTCGGCACCTTTCTTAGCATTCATTTTGAATATTTATTAATATACTAATTCTTTTGTGTTTGCACTTTTCCCAATATCTAATAATTTCGGCACCTTTCTCAGTATTCAATTTAAATATTTATTACTATACTAATTCTTTAGGGTTGACCACTTTTCCAATTATTTAATATCTACTTCTATTCTTTTCTGTAATATCTACCACTATTCTTTTCTGCTGTGAAAATTTTTTCTAAAAATTTTATTCCCCTACATGGGAATCAACAATAGTGGGGATTACAAAAAGACTAAAACTGGAGCAACTTTAGGCAGATATTGCAAGAAAAGAAAGAATAGAATGGGTAGGCAAGCTTCTAATACTAAAGTTGGAGAAGAAAGAATAAGGGATGTTAGAGTTAGGGGAGGAAATATTAAAAAAAGAGCTTTAAGATTAAATGTAGGGAACTTTAATTTAATTAGTGCAAATTTATCTTTAGATTCTTCTATTGAACAAGTTGTTTACCATCCAAGTAGTAATGAATTAATGAGAACAAATACTTTAACTAAGAGTTCAGTTG
>NW_027518502.1:0-37029 GCF_051622035.1 Arctopsyche grandis | reverse complement strand
ATCCTTAAGCTTAATTAAATACCCCTTAATTACAAAAAAATTTAATAATGTCGAGCTAACACCATCTTCGTTTCCAGAACAATTGTAATACTCAAGTGAGGGTTGTTAAAATAAAATCATTTTGATGTTCGTAACAGCATACATAAACAACCAGCTAATTGAAAGACAATTAATAAATTTTGTTCTTAAAAATGATTTTAAAGCTACATGATAATTTAGCATGGATTAATTGTATAAATTATTTAGTTTTTGTGTTTTATAATTTAATTGCAAACGCAAATACCCGGTTAGTGTCTAAGTCGTTTGTTTATGAATATATTTTTCAATTAATTGTCACAAGAATTTCTTCCCAGGTAGTTGTTTTTTAGAAAAAATATTTATTTATTTGGATAAATACATATTTTTACCCCCACATCTGATTATAAACACCTTTTGTTATTTTAAAGCTTCTTCACAGCGGAATGCAGTAAAATTTAGCTGGTCTCGCATCTTTTGATAAAGTTATTAATTATATTGCTAAATATAACATAGATTTACAGCAAACTCATTAATATCCTTAAAAACTCTTGAGTATTTTACTAAACCGCTTATTTTTTAATTCGTTGGGCGAGATTTATAGCTTTAGTACATTTTAAATACATATTTTTAAGCAAAATTGCGTGATTGCTTTATTATGAACTTTTGATAAGAAATGTAAAATAGCTTTCATCTATTCACTTGGCATAATTCCTATAATTCAATAATTAAACGTGTTTTATTCGCCATGTTATGTTATCTTATAATTATGCTTCTCTGCGTTTTGCCAAGCCAAAATTTCTTTAGTTTTAATTTTTTTAATGTGCTCTTTTTCAACTCTTCAAAAAATGTTCCTAATCTAATTTTATGACACCCTTCTGTAGTTTATCCTTAATATAATTAACTGGCCTTTTCCACATACCCTTTAAAAAGGAGAGATTGACTTTTTTGCCACTCTTAAATAAATCTATCTTCGGTTTAGCAGGCGCTATTCAATCAATACCATGCCAATAGAATTCAATGATATAGGGGCAACTTCCAATAAATAATTAATTGAGTGGTTTGATTTGAATTTTGAAATAATTCGCCCTAAATTATGATCAAAGATGCTCACTTTTATATCTGAAAAAAATAATATTTTTATATTCAAGCGTTTCAATTTATATTGTCTTCACATTGATTTCCCCTTTTTATAATTATTCAAATTGCTTTTGAAGCCCTCATGGGATCAGGCAATACACATATTTATAAATTATGCCAGACAGATAAGAAATGCCATTTCGAGTAATAAAAAAAAATCGGATTTATTGAAAAGTGGTTGCCTACAGCAAAAAAAGAAGTTTCCTACAAAACTCTGGAGGCCCCTATAGCATCTCTATCCCTCTGCCGACAGTCGGCTAGCCTTAGGACTAAGTGTCCCATTGACCTTGAGCTGGCGTTTAATTATAGACAGTACCATACTGTCATATTTCGAGTAATATATTGGGAAAGAGTAAATTATGAAGCGTGTGATTTGCGACAGGAACAATACACCTCCGTGAATACTAGGTTATTAATTGAAAAAAATTCAAATATTACAAGTTTAAAGATAGAATATAGTAATTGTTCCAATCTACCGGAAAATTTAAGAAATTTGAAAAAACATAAAAAGGTAAATATTACACAACATAATAGAAAAAACAATTTAATTTACTTTGCGGGTATAAAGGATTATAACCTAATCAACGAACTTCGAGTATATATTTGAGCTACAAAATCTAATTGGCATGCTTAGCAACAACCTTGAAAAACTTAATTTATCTGATAATTCTATAAAATCTTTACCAAAAGAAATAGGAAATATTATGAATCTTAAAGAACTTAAATTAAATTTAAACGCGATGAACAAAATTCTAAAAGACATAGGTCAACTCATCAGTCTTAAAAAAATAAGTTTATCTTTTAACGAATTTAAATTTTTGCCCGGGTGCTGAATAAAAAAAAAAATCGGATTTAATGAAAAGTGGTTGCCTTACAGCAAAAAAAGAAGTTGCCCACAAAACTCTGGGAGGCCCCTATAGCATTTCTATCCCTTTGCCGACAGTCGGCGAGCCTTAGGACTAAGTGTCCCATTGACCTTGAGCTGGCGTTATATTTAGAGACAGTACCATACTGTCTTCCGGGTGCTGAATAATCTTGTTAATCTCAATAAACTTGCTTTAAATTACAATTTTATTAAACTTCTGCCGTTAGCCGAAAAAATAAAAACTTTGAAACGCCTAATATCAGGCACAACCAAATAAAAACGCGAGCTGAATATTGTCCTGGCCCATAATTCTCGAAAATATGGCCGGTGCAAAAGACAAGCTTTCGAATTTATAAAATAATATTACAAATTTGAGCAAACTTGAACTAATTATTGTCATTGCCGGTTGGAAACGAAAATTTAAGAAAGCTCAAGCATTTTGTTATGGGTCATAATAAATTACTGGCCATCCCTAGACAATCAGTCATCTTAAAAAACTTAAAATTTTAAAGCTATTTGAAAATGAAATATCGAAAAATTTCTAAAGAAATCTCAAATTGCATAGCAATAGCAAAATTATGTTTAAGATATTTTTTTAAAAAAAACCCTCAAATATTTGTTTCAACACAACTGAATAGATTTTTTATTTCAACAATTATTTACCTTTTTTTAATACACTTTTTTATTTTGATTAACGAAGCAAAGAAAGCGTTGACGGTATTGTTACAGTTTCAAAGTATAAATTATGTAGTTGGCTCCTAAAATTGAAAAAAAGTGCTCCAGGCGAGATTCGAACTCGCGACTTTGGCATATCTTAGCCAATGAATCATAGCTTTTCAGCTTATAAGTACCACACTCTAACCGACTGAGTTACAGGAGCTTGATAAATAACAAAAATAATATTTTATAGCCATATAAATAAAAGGTTCTTAATACTTATATTTAAGAAAAAAATTTGAATTAGATCAATAAAGAATAAAAACAAACAAAAAACTGCAGAAACACTTTAAATAAAATAAATTGTTTGTTAAAATTAACAAAAAAAACTCCAAATAAACAGCAACTTCATACCTAGAAGAACATCTAAACAACATCACTTTTTTGCTCTGATCATTAATCTAACTTAAATAAAACCCCTTAAAAACTTTATAATATATAAAGCTTACATCATCTTCGACGGCACAATACAAACACCACACTTAATAGAATAAACCATGAAAAAACAAATTTTGACGAATACTATTGATTACACCATTGTTTGAAAAATAAATTCCGGTGTAAATCAAAAATCTCTTGAATCCCAATTTTGCAAACTCGATCTAGTTAATATAGTTGATCACAAATAAGTATTATCAATTCTAATAATTCCATTTATTGCAAAAACGAATAAAAACTTGCGCTAAATTAATAGTACAATGTTAATAAAAAATTTTTGTTTAAGAAAGCAATATAATCACTGTATTATTCTGAATCTTGTAAAAGTAAAATTACTGAGCACGTTTAATTTATTTAAAAATAGACAAAAAAAATATCTGTTATTTGTTACCTTAATTGGTACCCTAAACCGCTCAACCCGAATCGAAGCGAACATCTTGTCTAAGATATTAAAAAAGAGACTTGAGAGTATTTCACATGATTAAAAGATAAGATGTAGGAAAGCGTAAGCTATACTTCATTAAAGTATTAAATCATTGGGGATATTTATTTAATTTAGATAATGAGTATTAGACAACGGTTGAATGTCTGAAAGAGGCATCGTAACAAAAGTAAAAACTGGCCTGATAATTACCAGGATAGAAACAGCTTATACTAAAAAATGTGTTTTTTAAAAGTAGTGCCAATGCAGCAAAATTTGGGCCAGCACTATAACTCGGCACTAGCCTTATAGCTATCAAACCTTTTTGACGAAACCCGTCCTCACCTTAAGACTAAGTGTCTTATTGACTTTACGCAGGTGTTTAATTTATGGTAGTACTATACTTTCTTCTTGCCGAGGACTAAGTGAACATTTGATGTTAATCCGGCCAAATACTAATATGCAATTACATGATGATAAAACGAACATAAACCCCAATGCAACTAATTAATTATAGCAATTGCTGTTATCTGAAGACCTATTAGACATTAATGGTTTTTTATTAAACAATATTTAAATAGCAATACATTAAGTAGTTTTTAAATTAGATAAAATTTTTTACAAACCCCACAAATATTTATTTATCGATAAAATTCCAACTGCTAAAAACTTTAAATTTTTTACATCTTTCTGTTCTAAAAACCCGTAAGTCAATGGTGAATAAGCAACGAAACATAAAGCACAAATACTGACAAACATGCAACAGGTCAAAAAGCTTTTATTTCTAAATAAAAAGCAAAGATTTAAAGTAGCAAAGAATAAAGCAGGAAAATAATGATGTAAATAAAGGACTCTTCCGACTATAAAAAAAAGGAATAAAATGAAAGGCCCACCCGCCTAAAGAAAGAAATAAGAAAAAGGCATCTTTTTTAAATGATTGCGCTTTTTTTAATTCTTTGTCCCTTAATTTTTCTTGTATGTTTTCATTATAATTTTTAATCTCTTCATTGTTGTATTTAGAACCATCAACAAAATGGAATTCAGCAGATACTTCAGATTTATCATTACTTTGGTGCTCGAAACCACTGTCACCTTGATCAATAGAGTTATCATTAATCTGGTGTTGGGCCTGTAACGACTGCTTCCCACCACGTTAGTAGTCTGGTGTTTATACGCGCAGCAATTATTTTCAGGCAACACATCAGACTCATTTAAGTACTTCTTTTCCCCACTGGCAGATTTGGGTGTGCACTTACTTGATCCACTAGGCAAATCACTGCTAATGCGCCCTACCAAATCTTGTAATTCTGTTTCCTTTTTGTCTTTATTTTCTTTTCTTTTCCAAAAAATAAAATTCAAGTATAAACATATTGGTGATATTAAAAGTCCTAGCGTTGAACAATAATGAATAATTGGATTCATAAACATGTAAAATTTGTGTTTATTTTGATGCCATTGACTCATTCTAATTCCCCTTTTTAATAAAATCCAATCAGTTGGTTTGGAAACTATTGTTTCTGGCTCCAAATCTGCATTAGAAACAAATGATTTGTTTACATTAAACATCACTTTTTGATGTTCTAAAAACATCTTTAGGAAAGATGGCTTCAATTCTGTATAAAGGACATTTCCTTCTGCATTACTAAAAAAGTTTTCTTGTAAATTAAATAAACAGTCATTGTCTTTATTTACAATACAATTTACTTCCCCTTGATTGAATCCCCAACTAGGATACTTCTTTTTACTCGCATTTAAATAATGCCCAGTTTCATTATTTTTTAAATAAAATTTTGAGCTTACAGCTTTTAATCTCCCCTCCTTTTTTATTGAATCACTTGCAATTTCAACAATCCATATGGCCAAAGGATCTAAAGAAGGATCTCTATTTACAATTGTCTTGAATCCTTCTGAAATATATGAGCTTTCCCTAGTTTCTTGTAAATAACCTTTAGTTTCATTATGTAAAAGTGCTATTCTATCCCCATCATTTACAAAATCTGCACCACCTTCACCGGCTAGTTTTTGAAAATAAAAATTATTATTAGAATCGGAATGTGAATAAGTCGTTACTTGTAGGGGAATTGCTAAATTACTTTTTAACTCCTCTGTATTCAATTCTTTTTGATCGTCTAAATTTGGATAATTATGGAAATGAGAATGTAAATAACCTGAGGTACTTCTAATTGTAACTTGATTGCCATAAGAAACGTATTTTTTTAAATCTTTGTAAGAATTGCCTTTTAAAGATAACTGAAATTCAGAAGACATAAAACCATCATCTGGCCCAGTTTTATTTACAATAAAGAAGTGTAAATAAAACATTCCAATGTAAATAGAAACGGGAATTAAAATTAGAAATACTACTCTCTTTAAAAAATATTTTATAAAGAGATTAAATTTCAAATTAATTAACTTAAAAAATAGATCAAAAATAATAAAAACCCCAATTTGTAAAGTTGTTAAACAACCAATCCATTTTATAGACATTACACACCCTATTGAGATTCCTAACAGCAGAAGCAATATATTTTCATTAGATATTTTATTGGGTGCTTTATTGCCTTTGTTAGATGTCACTGAAACCTTAACCTCTTTTTTTCTTTTAAATATTGCATTGTTAATGGTTTCTCTTATATAATCAAGTTTTGTTTTCTTTGTAGTCTCATTACCTGTTACGCAATCTCTGGTTTCTACTTTTTTCTTGTCTCCTAAAGTATTTTCTCTACTATTATCAATGGGACTCCTCTCTATCATTAGATCATTCCCCGTAGTATTCTTGTTTATAACTCTTGTAAATAATAAGGTAAAAACATAGGTCGTTGCTGCAGTAAATGTAATTAAATGGCTGTCTAAAAGAATCAACCTGCTTATAGAAACAATACCATTTTCTAATATAAAAAGTAGAGAGAAGAGTAATGCCTTCCTCATAGAAAAGTTAAATTCCCGTAAAATTAAAAAAGCAAACAAAGGAGTAAAAGAAGCAATGAGAGCATGGAACCGTCTCATACCCACATAATCGAAAATTCCGGGGTAATCAGAAGAAGAAGTAAAATCAAAGCTTTCCGATTGACCACAAATGAATCCAGAAAGAGCCGTTAGCATCTTTCCTAAAGGAGGGTGCACATCAAAGTAGAAAATTCTACTTAAATATTTCTGGGAAAATTTACCAAAATGTGCTTCATCCCAGGTAACAAAGTTTCCCTTCTCTATTCTATGAATTTTTACTAAATAGGCAGTGAATAAAACAAGCAGTTGAGAGATAATTGCTTCCATAGGGGGGTATTTGAAACAAAAATATAAATTAAAAAATTAATTTAGCCTGATAAATTAGATTTTTTAGAATTAAATAGTTTAGAAGGTGTTTTTGTTTACCATCATCTTATTTAGTATTGGACTGAGACTGATAAGGCAGTATGGTACTGTCTATAAATATAACGCCTGCTTAAAATACATGGAACACCTAATTATATGGCAAGCCGGCTTTTAGTTAAGAGATCAACATGATATTGGAGTCTTGCAGAAATCTATGGGAGATACGAATTTTGCTGCTTGGCAACTACTTCTTTTTAAATTTGGGGGGTTTTAGTACGAAACAAATTCTATCCTGGCATCTAACAAATATTTGCAGACTTCTGCCAAGAATACCTCTTTTATGATTAAATAAATACACAGGGATAATAATTATCGCCAAATGGCCGGTGATCTTAATCCAGTACTTAAAGTGGCTTAAAAAAGTAAAATACTTATCCCTGTTTCTGTGAACTAAGTAATTATTTTATGTTTTTTTCCAAAAAACAGGATTTCAGTGATCTTTTTTGATTTGAAACCCCTTATTCCAAACAGCTCCAAGCTTTTCTGCCCATTATTAGACTTTAAATTTGCTATAACCGTTAGATACTTTGGTTATGGCCTAGTTACTTTTTGCTTTTTAAGTTTGGTACTTCTCAGTAATTAACCCCCTAGTAATTATAAACCCCAGAAGATTAAAGATTTTACAAGTGTACTAAAATTGTAACCGCCTGGATCTTTTCTCGTGCTATGTACTTGCCATTTACCTACGCTAAACACATGCCGAGAAATTTTTTCCTCTACTATTTCACAACTTAAATTATTGAGTGGCTTTCACGCTTTGGTTTCATATACTACAAAAGCCTATCTATTGTATATATTTTGCTTTACTGAGGTCTGCCAGGCAATTTTTATTAGTCTTTTAGAAAACTAATGTGGTTGTTAATAACAAGAACCTCTCATTATTTTCTCGGGGCATACCTCTTGTGTTTGGTTAATCTCTTAAACCCCCAAAAGTTTTTTCTACGGTCATTAGTTTGTAGAGGGTAAGACAGTGTGGTACTGCCTATAAATATAACGCCGAGTTTATGTCAATGGGACATTTAGTTTTTAATGCAAGGTGATTATCGTCAATAGGTATTGAGAGCTATATGGTTGGTTTAGAGTTGTAGGGGTGGCCTTATTTTTGCTGCATGATTACTACTTTTAATAAATACCTTTTTTAGTTTTTGGGTGGTTTTTTTAAATAATTTTATTTTATCTTGATAACTTCTTCTGGCGTCCGAAAATATGCTTTTAAACCTCTTTATTTTAATTAATAAGGCTTTCCCTTTAAATAAATAAAAAAAAAAAAATGTTCGGATTTATTTAAGCTGTAGTTGTTAATACTTTGTTATTTTTCTTCGTGTGTTTCTCTGTAATCCGGTCGGGGAACCGCATTGCTGCGTAAACCCCCCACGGCCCTTATGCCAGCTTAATCCCTCTGCCGACGGTCGGCTAGCCTTAGGACTAAGTGTCCCATTGACCCTGAGCTGGCGTTATAATTAGAGACAGTACCATACTGTCTTAGTCTTTTTATAGTGGGGTTATTACGACTAGCGCCCACTTTTGTAACGGCGTCCCGGTTAATGTTCTTTTTACCTACCAAAGCGAGGCTCGAACCCGGGCAGTTCGGGAGTGAATCAGCAAGCCAACCACTAGCCCAACGCCGCTCCTTTAAATAAATAAATTTGAATATGACAAATGAAAAAGTTTAATAAATAAATTTTATTTTTCTTCAATTGTTTTTTGGGGTATGAGCTTTGCTTTTACTAAAGAATCTTCAACTAAAATATAAAGCTTTGCTAATAATTCTTTTGCTATCCGATAAAAATTATTGGCAAAACACAAATTCTCTTACCATGTTTTAAGATTTTTTTTGGTTTTTGGCCGGTTTGTGCGTCATGATAATAAAAATTCTCAAAAGATTTGTAAAATTTAATCTCAAAATCTAGAAAAAACATTTCATATTCATTGCTGGGATTAATAAATGCATTTTATACGATACCATACAAGTTGTTAATTAACACTTTATTATTAAAATCTAAACATTCCCTACCACAGGAGAAATTAATGCCACTAAAAAGTACTAAAATCGCATGGAAAAATGGGATTTCCGGCTTTTTATCAAATGCAATATATTTTTGTAATGTTGGCCGAAGAAGACTTTTTCGTTTTTAATAATCAATCGAGAAAATAACCCAATCCATAAACCAAAACAATAATCAGCCACCAAATCTATTGCAGGGGTTGTTCTAAATGCTCCTGAAACATTGCTTGAAAATATTCATCAAAACATTGCGGCAAATTAATAATTGATTGAAATAAATGATTAAATAAATCAGAACAGCCGGAACCAATAAAAGCATAAACACATAAATAAGAGCAGTAAAAATTACAATCAGAAAAGTATGGGTTTTGTGCTTCATTTTTTTAGCACATTTAATACTCCTATTTGGGGCCTGTATGTTTTTAATGACCTCAGCAATAAGGTAACTGGTAAACTTTTCAATGGCATGATTGACAAACTTGTATTCATTCTCTACTAGAAAATAGGCGAACTTCTGCTTTTTATCATTCATTCGATTCTTCTTATTTTCATAATTGTTGGAGTTATATTTAAAATATCATCTTTTGTATTATCTAAAAACTTTCTTGTAAGATGAATAAAATATTTAAGATTTTTAGGCTTATCTATATTTTTTTCTGCCAACCACTTCTGCATAATTTTATTCTGTTTTGCTAGAGAATGGCTATCAGCATTAATCTAAATATAAATGTAGTAAAAAGACCGTTTGGGCTTTTCTATAATAAAGCAAATTTTTGATAAAACTCAATAGTAAATTCACAAACTCAGTGTCGGGTAGACTGCGTAGGTCGCTATTTGGTTCAAGATAATTCCTTATGGAAAGTTTTTCAGATTCTAAGAAATCGGCAGAATTCAAAACCTGCTCGAGGAAAGTCTGCATGCTCTCAACAAAGTCTTCTTCCATTTTTTTATTTTGGGACTCCTCATAATTATCATGTTTTCTTTTTAATATTTGGTTTGAACACGAATAGCATGGATTAACGCCATGCCTGACGTTGTTGGAAATGATAGTTTTTTGATTATCCGGATTTTTTTCAATCTGCTGAAGTACTCCCAGTATTTAAATCATTTTGTAACTTTAAAGCTCCTTTATCTTTCATTATTAATTTACCTCTGAATGTTATGTTGTACAAATACATAAACATTGTTCTAGAAAGTGCGTTCTTTTATTAAAAGGCTACTTTTATTGAGAATAAAATTATAAAAGGGGCGAATTGGCGGGTGGGGGATATAAATGACAGATGAAAATGCGAAAAAACAATGGGGTTTAAAATACTTGAATTGTTATAAAATTTAAAAAAACTGCTTGTATTATTATAAAAGGGGAAAGGGCTTTTTCTTTATACCTTGCGGCTTAAGTATTTATTTAAATTATAGGCAGCTTTTATAGATCAAATAGGCTTACTCAGTAATCATCAACGATCATATAACCTGTATGCCAAGCAACTCTATACTTACCCCAGCCCCATTCAGGCTATAGCCTAACCATGCCACAAAGGCTTCAGTTCTTGTCTCTTTGACTTCTAGGAGTTGGAGCTTCCCTGTGAGCAAACACCGAAATTGAGAAGTTTTACGAGTTAACAAGGGTGTAGCTGCCAGGATTTGCTACAGAATTACCCTTGGTCAATGTACCTGCCATTTAACACCGTCAAATTTCCTGGGCAATCGTTATTAACATTGTCTTTTAACAGCTAGAGCTGAATAGTTGGACGCTTTAAGTACATATATTACAGAGGCCCATGTATATGTTTTATTTCGCCGTGGCTTGCCGGGTATTTCCTTATGCGAACATTTAAGATACTTTTAAATACATTTTATCTAGATTAATTATAAAATCAATTTATTGTTTTTACAAACACTGCAGCACCTTCCGCCCGAGATAGTTCTCTTCTCAAGAACTTGGACCAGACCCGCATTGGCTTAACACCGGAGTTTAAATGGGGTTCAGTGCTTTCCAATAGATTTGGCTGCAGATAAAAAGACACTGTAGCTCTTATATGTATTTTAAGAAGAAATTATGTAAAATTATTGTAAAAAAATATACATAATGAAGAAACATTATTTATTTAAGGGTTAAAATGGCTTGTTATTGCATGTTTGTGAAATATCCGTGTTTACATCCATCCCCGCTTCTGTAATCTTCACTTTCAGTACCCAGATTTCTTTTCGACCATTTTTACCTTCTCGAAATATACATAATGTTGTCTAGTCAAATTAAATACCTGTGAATATAAATTTTTACACAAAATACAATTTCTTTTCTGTGTATTATTAATAGGAATATTTTTGTAATATACGGTCTAAATTCGCCTACTAAAACTTTAATCTACAAAAGCTTTTGTGGTTTTTAATTATTGATTTGTAAAAATTCATAATAATTACAAATTACAGCACCTTTTTTAAAACATCCCATTCTTAAGACTGTATATCTAAATAAAAACACTTTTTTAAATGTAGCACCAAAACTCGGAATATTACCGATTTGATAAATTAATGGGTTTGTAGTTGCTAATTCCACCTTTTATTATTCAAAAGGTATTTTTAAAAAATTTTACACTTTTCGCAATTACCAAATAAAATGAAGTAATGAACAAAAACAATAAAATAGCCTTTATATAAAAATAATTCCGTATGTAATGAGTTGGGGAAATATTAGTCTTACAATTTCACAACTAGTACACGAGTGAAATATGGACTCGCCAAATATTGAAACATACATTAATCACTAGTTTTTAAAAAGACTTTCGAAAGCACTTCTTTTGGTAGAATATGAGGGTTTGTAGAGGAAGATAGTCGAAAAGAAATCGGGGTGCTGAAAGTGAAGATTACTGAAGCACGATTGGAGTCAACCCGGTTATTTCACAAACATGAAAGATAATGTCATTTTAAAGCTTAAAATAACTTTTCCTTTGCTACTTTTAAGATATTTAGAGCATTTAATGTACATATTTAGCTTTATCTTCTAAAGATTTCAATAAATTAATTTAGATTTACGATTCGGAATTAAAATATATTTTAAAAAGTGGGCAAGAGATACAATAACAATTCATATTTATTGTTTCAAAATATCATTCTTCTTTTAAACTAAAATACTAAACTCTGACAAAACTTTTTAAATCTTTATTGAAACATTATTGGCTATCTGTTTTTATTACAAAACATCAAACTAAAATGCAACTATTTAAAATCGATCTGCCATAATTCACAATAATAAATCAGATTGAATGACTTCTGTACTAGAACTATTTTTGGTAAAAACAAATACATTGCAGATACGTATAGAATAATTATGGAGCATACAAAAGCTGAAAGGCCGTCTAAAAAACAACTGTGATAAGGAACTTTTATTAAAAGAAAGTCGTAGAATTGATACTTTCCATGAGAAGTTGGCACTTCTTAGGAGAGTGAAAGTTAAGGAAGCCAAACAGGAAAAACAGAGTAACGTATGAGAACAGGCAGTTTATTTTTGGAATGTAATATAACACGTGGGAGCTTTAATCGAAATGTAACGGAATGTACTTTGGTACCCTTTTTCTGCCAGAAAGTGTGTACTAATTTTAGTTGGTTGTTGGGTTTTCTGTCTTGGTAGTAATCATATGACTGATACCGTAGGGTTCAGTTTTTGCTACGAGACAAGAGTCTCTCAACTGACAAAACTATCAAACAAGACAGTATGGTACTGTCTCTAAATATAACGCCAGCTCAAGGTCAATGGGACACTTAGTCCTAAGGCTCGCCGACTGTCGGCAAAGGGATAGAAATGCTATAGGGGCCTCCCAGAGTTTTGTGGGCAACTTCTTTTTTTGCTGTAAGGCAACCACTTTTCATTAAATCCGATTTTTTTTTTTTTTTTTTATGGAGCATACAAAAAAATGTTTTTCCATGGCTTTTTTCCTTTTATTGTTTTCTACTTTCCATAGAATAATAACAAAGTGTTAAAAATTTTATTCAGAAAAAGATATTTTTTATTTAATAATAATATTTATTGAAAAAGGCATATGATTAACATCATACAAATGTATTTGAGTTTTAAAAAAAGCTTTCTCCTTTCTTTGATTTTACTTTAAAATGCGGGATCATTTTTTAAAATGAATTATTTTGTAAACTTAACCAATCAATCTTATGTGTTATTCAAATCATCTGAGAGCAATTTTATTAACTTTTTTGGAGTTCTTGGATTTTGCAATTTTTTCGAGCATCAAACATAAAATAAAAATAAAAATTTTACCCTTCAATGGAAGCAACTATAAGAGAAGTGGTAATTCTTGTCGCCAAATCCTGTGCTTTTAAAGCCTATCTTACATCAAGAAACGGATTTTATTTGTAGTCAGTGCCTTTGTTTTAATGTTTCTACTCTTCTTGCTTACTCGTTTACCTAAATTATCTTATAAAAAAGAATTATTATCTATTATGTCTGCTTACGGATGGGCATCTTGTATATATTTGGTTTTTCTTAAGTGTTTTGGGCCAAGTAATATCAATTATGAAATTAATTTAGCAGTTTACAACTTAGGTATTATGCCTATGCTTTTGGTATTTGCTTGTTTTTCTGCAATCTGCAACTTAGAAGTAATGCTAGAAAATGCAAAGCTTTTGGCAGCTAAAAAGGCAGAAGAAAAAGGAAAAAGCTTGACGCGGCAAAGGCAGAGGTATTGGAATGGCTAGGAGGGGGAAAGACATTGGAATGGCTAGAAAAGACAAAGGGGATGGCAAAACAATTGAAACGGCTAGAAAAGGCAAAGGTGGTGGTGGTAAAAACATTTGGATGGCTAGAGGAGGCAATGAAGTTGCTGAAGGAACGGCTAGAATTCTAAAGAATTTGAAGGAAGAACTGACAGAAAATAGTAAGGAATTGTTGGAAGAAAGGCTAGAAATTGCAATGAATTTGTTGATAGAATGCCTAGAAAATGCAAGGAATTGTTGGAAGGAGTGCCACAAAGGCAAAAAATTGTTGAGAATTTGTTGGAAGAACGACTAAAAAATACAAAGGAATTGTTGAAAAAATTCCCAGCAGTATGGCAAATATGGATAGAAGAATGGCTAATTGGCCTAAACTGTCTATTTGGAATCGGCCCGGAAATAGTATAATTAAATAAATTTCTTTAATTTTTTTTAATGTTTCTGTTGTTTTATCCTCTATTAATATAATTTAAATAAATACCCTTAATGACTAAATACTTTAATGATGAAGAGCTTACGCCATCTTCAATGGCATAAGACAGTTTGTTTGAAAATTAAAAATTTGTATTGAATTCCTGTATATTTATATAAGAGCCCAACTTAATATAAAAACATCTTCTTGCTAAATATTAATTAACACTATATATGTTTAGTCTCTGTTGCTTATATGGGATGGGATAATTACAACTTAACATGAAAACTATAGAAACGACTTAACCCGAGTCGAAGATAATCATAACAAGTCTATTTATTAAATAGTAATAGTCTAAATAGCCATAATCTTACCTTACACAAGAGACTTGAAAGTCATTCTCCCCATTAAAGGATAAAATGGGAAGGTGGAAGGGGGCTTAGAAGCAGAAGTCAATAAAGATTTGTTAGCTACAAGAAAATAATCGGCCCAGGAAAATAAGCAACTATACGGCGGTAATTAAATACAACCCCCGTAATTACTTTACTCCTAGTCTCTGGCAGATTGTTTATTATAAAAAGGGCTGCAAGTTTATTTTTAAAAGAATTTCCCAATATGAAAGATAACACAAAATTCCAAGCCAATATTATTTCTTTTTGTTTTAAGATATTCTTACTTTTTGCTGTTATCTGTAGACCTATTAGACATTAAGGGTAATTTATTTAAGATTATTTCAACACTTTTATTATTGGTCTTCCTAAGTTTTCCTTTTGGCAAATGCTCTTAACCACAAGTTCTATAATTCTCAAAAATTATAGGAGTTTTTACAATGAATTTTTAATTATTAGTAGCATGTTTTAAATACGTTTGTGGGTGCATCAATTTAATATTACATGCCATTTTGATATTGAAAATTCCATGTTGTGGTAAAAAAAAATAGGCGGCTCATTTAATAAACTTTGTATCTACTGTTTACTATAATGATTTTTCATCCAATAAAAACCCTGTAATTGCATTTAAAACTCATTTCAATTATAAAAGTCTATTTTAGAAAAAACTAATCCCAATAGCCATTGAGTTTAGTGAATTTAAATGATTTATGTAATAATTCCAATCAAAAATTATATCTAATTATTTTATAAAAAACAGTAGAGCTATACAATAACTTTATAGTTGTGGCAAACTTAATCTCAAAATCAGGAATATAATCCGTTTAATATATCAGTATTTGGGACTGTAAAAGATATTTTAATAGTTTTCATACATATATTATTGCAACAGTATTAAATAAATGGCCCTTAATGTCTACAAAGTATTTAGATAACAACATATATTCTTGTTACTACTTAAAATATTTATTGAGCTTTGGGGGGTTTTAATCTTGGCCGATTATAACAATTGTGAATTATTTTTTTAATACCCCATTTTTTAAAATAGACTTAAATGATTTTCAAGGAAAGTGTCTTGTGGCTTCGAAGATGGCGTAAGCTCTTCATCATTTAAGTATTTAGTAATTAAGGGCATTTATTTAAATTATATTAATAGAGGATAACACAACAGAAAGTTTTATTTTTATATCGTACTTGTAGCTAATTTATACCGGTGAGACACACTCTGTTTCCAATTTGATTCTTAATCCTGATATTTCACATAAAATTACCCTTTTCACTTGATTGTGGCAAAAATAAAAATCTGATTGCTATTTTGTTTTAAATATTTTTTATTATTTACAACTTTGTTTAGATGTAAATATGAGCTTATTTAATTATAAAATTATAAACTATTGATTATCAACTAAAATATTTTTTTTAAAAAATACTCGCACTATTAGACTACGAGATAAAATAATGGCGATAGATTGAAACTCCCGATATACATGACCTGTGCCTTCGAAGATAGGGTAAACTCCCTATTAATAAAATATTTAATCATTTGGGGTATTTAGTTGTTATAATTATAAAGGAAAACAAAAATACCATTAAGTTTTAAGGGGAATTTAATTATTTATGTTATTTGGGTAAATGAAGAGTTGGTTTCAAAAAGCTCACTATATTGTTTTGAGGGGGTTTAATTAATATCTAGAATACTCTCAACGTTATTATATTAATTAATAATGTAAATAGAATTTAATGACATAGGTGCCATTTTAACAAATAATGCAAAAGAAAAAACAAACTTCTTGTTTAAATATTGTAAGAGTTTGGGGTAAACACGGGTATTTATTTAAGTACATTATATATAGCCAACTACTATTGTTTTTTGTGTTTAATTAATATCAGTAAGAGTTTGAGGTAAACATGGGTAATTAGGATTGTAAATATCCAAGTATATCTAGAATAGCCCCAAAGTTATTATAATAATTAATAATGCAATACAAAAAACAAACTTATTGTTTAAAAAAGCCATGTATTCTGTATTTTGTTTACGAAATACAACATTATAACAACAATTAGTTTTAATGGCGCTAATATTTGTAACCAAATTGTTCTGTAATCCTTTTACTTAAATAAATGTGTTAAAACTTAAATGATTTATTGCCATTGGATTACTAAACAAGATAGATTAGACCGAGAGAATCATAACAAGAGTATTTTAAATAAGATCGACCTAAACAAGCGCAACCCTTCCGCTTAAAACAAAATACCCCCAATGAATAAGTTGTTTGGCAATGTAGAGTTTACGCCATATTTGTTGCCACAATGCACCTCGTTAAAAAAACAACCACGTTCTTTTTTCTTTTTAAATTCTTAGCCCAAACACCAATTATTAAGCACGTTTTCTTATAAGATTTTTAGTAGAAGATAATCATAACAAGAGTATTTATTAAATATTATTAGCTTAAATAGCTATAATCCAACCCTTTTTAATAAAAAATTCAGTATTTTTATTTAACCCATGATGCCATCTTCTAACAAAAATTTTAAAGACATAGACGCAATAGAATTGATAGAAGCACGATCTAATGAGATTCAATTTATAGAAGAATCAATAAAAAAGTCAAAGAAAAAAACAATGTTGTTTCAAAGACTTCCTTTTTATAAAAGAAGAAGGAACAGAAATTATGATAAACGAAAATCAAAAAAATTTACATACAGAAAAAAAGATAGACATTTTTTGAGAACACATACATATTATGCTAAGAGGTTTTTTATGTTAAAGTTAATTAAAAAACTACAAACTGAAATTAAATTAGAAACGGATATTAAAATAAACACCAGTAAATATAATGATATTTCTATCCCTGTAAAACGAAGAATAAAAAGTGCGAAATATATTTATAAATCACAAGATAGGGGGTTTTTATTAGATGAAAGTTTTAGGGGTGGTTTTTTCTATGATACAACTGAACTTATAAACGAAATTATAAAAACGAGAAGTGGGCATTTTAAGGAAGATACACAGTGTAAAATCGAATTAATTCCAAGTATAACAGAGATCACCATGGGATATTTTTCTTTAGCAGTTGATTTAGAAAAATACGAGCAAATCCAAACAATTGACAATCTCTATGATGTAATTATAACAAAAACATATATTTATGTAATAGGCGCATATATTCTAAACTGCTTAGTTGAGGCAAAAGAGATGGATGGCATTTTATCGGTGTTAAAAAAAGAAAAATACGAGTTTTTTGAACTTAAAGAAATAAATGAAATCCAAATTTATACAGACAATAGATTCGGTATTCAAAATTATAAGATAATTTGCCCCAGATCAGCAATAATGCCAATATTTCAAATTTTGTTAAATAATAATATTATTCCTATTTGTCTTGATGAACTACATAGAATTTCATTAGAGAATGAACAAATGACTGTTTATGATAATATTAAATCGAATATATTTAATTTAATAGAAGAAGCTAATAATAAAGAAATTGTAGATAAATATAACCGAACACCAAAATCTAAGAAAAACAAATTAGACACAAACGATTACTACCTTTCAAAGGATTGTACACTTAATTCAATGGAAATGCCGCTTTATTTCCTTTTTAAAGCATTAAAAGGCAACCCAGAAAGGGGTGGGTCAATTATTAAAATGGATTGTTGTATAGGAAGAATAATAAGAAGTGCATATAAATTTTCTAGTGGGAAATGCTACGGGTTATGTGTTTTATATCAAAACTTTAGTGAAAATTATACTGTGGATATATTAAGTAATCCAATTTATTGTCAGAATATAGGACAAGATAATCATTATCCAATTGAAATCATTAAACGTTTGAATTGATGTGATTTTCCTTGATTTGCGCTTTACTGTGTTTTTAAAATAAATTTTTAAATTTAATAAAGAGTTTGTGCCAACATCGGGATTTAATATTATATATGTTGTTATCTTAAGACCCATTAGGCGGTAAGGGCTACTTATTTAATACTATTTCAGCAATTTTATCCAAGTATTTATCATTTTTGTTATATATCGAAGATAATCATAAGAAAGGTGTTTTAGTATTATATATATATCCAAGTATTTATCATTTTTGTTATAGCCAAACATAATAAAAGCATGGCTATTTATTATAATGGCTTAAATAAATATAATCCGACGGTAAATGTTAAGATAACTGGTAACCCCGCTACCAATAAATATATTTGTGAATTAAAATAATTTATTTAATAATTGCACGGGTAAATTACCCTCTGCTATTTTTAGGAAAAATTTCAATTATACATTAATGTAAATAGAATTTAATGACATAAGGGCAACTTTAATAATTAAGACTATTCAGCAAAGACCTGTTAGCTACCAAGATAGCATCAGCCTTATACTATGACAAACAAACACATTAACCACTCAATTAGTTTATGCACCTTCAAAACCATAAATTTCTTTTAGGCAAAAATTTGATACCTAAAATTTTAGGTAATTTTATTTTGTACCCCTAGTTTATAATAAATAAACGTTTTGACAGGGCGCTACTACTCCCGCTATATAACAGCGAATTAAAAATCAACGAGTACATACTTCTCTGTGGAAGGAGTGGTTATTATTCTGTGAGAATTTAAGCAAGTTGGCACAGCTTTTCCTTGTATAATTTACATTAATAGCAAAGCCGATTCTTCTTTATATTATAGAAAGAAGGAATAGCCACCAATAATAATTAATTTTTCTAAAGGATCAAATTTTAATTTAAGCTAATATGCTAATTGTTGAAATGATATTAAATAAATAACCTCGATGTCTAATAGGTCTTGAGATTACAAAATTAATAATCTATACAATTTTCTATATTTTAGGTTTAAAGAAAAAAAAAATAAAAAATGTTCGGATTTATTTAAGCTGTAGTTGTTAATACTTGTTAGTTTTCTTCGTGTGTTTCTCAGTAATCCGGTCGGGGAACCGCATTGCTGCGTAAACCCCCCACGGCCCTTATGCCAGTTTAATCCCTCTGCCGACAGTCGGCGAGCCCTAGGACTAAGTGTCCCATTGACCTTGAGCTGGCGTTATATTTAGAGACAGTACCATACTGTCTTGGGGTCTCTAAAGACCCCTGCGCTATGCTTACGTAGGCTTTCTACTGCCATGGGAGTTATTGTTGCCGCCAATACCCAAGGAGATCGGTTGTTTTTTGCAAGGCCCGATCACGGCCTAATGCTAGTCTTTTTATAGTGGGGTTATTACGACTAGCGCCCACTTTTGCGACGGCGTCCCGGTTATTGTTCTTTTACCTACCAAAGTGAGGCTCGAACCCGGGCAGTTCGGGAAGTAAATCAGCAAGCCGACCACTAGCCCAACGCCGTCATTTAGGTTTAAAGAATTGCTTAACCACAACACAGGAAATAAAAAGTATTCCTAGGCTTTGGATGAATAGAAAAGTTTTGTTAACGATTAATTAGCAACCCCGTTTAAATTAAAATTAAACCAGTGCGTGTACTTCTTTGCTCAATTCAATGCGATAGAAGTAAGCGTTTATAAATGAACTGCATAATCCTTTGCATTAATTACACAAAAACCAATACTCGTAATAATTAAGGTTCAAAAAGGAATGGCTAAGGAAACCCAAGGTTTTGTTTAAAGATTTTTTAGGGATTAACCCGATTTTGGACTACCATTCGACTTGTAATCCTTCTCATTTATATCTGAATTTTTAAAGCTAAACAAATAACCGATTTGTATAGGAATTATACTAGTTTCGAAGGCATTTTTAATAAATATTAATAAAATAAATTTTAGATTTATACTCAATTGTTTGGGGCCTTTGCCAAGAAAGATTTATTAAACGCAGTTCTTTTTTTAGCAAAATTTAGAATGCCCCTATAACTCTGCAGAGAGCCCTAAGTTTTATTAGTTTACTTTCTGATCTTTGGGTTTGCAGGAATAAATGTTTCACTACTAATTAACTTTGCGTTAAAAATAGACAGTGCCAGAATGCTTTGCAAATAAATTGTGGAGAAGCTGTTATATTCTTTTAGCATTTCCCCAAATCACTTTATATCCTTAATTCACAGTATTGTTTGCATGAAGGTGCTTTCTTTTACATTTTATTTCTATTATTTATTTTATTTCACCTGACTTAGATTCCCAGTATTTTTTAAGTATCTTTTAAATCATTCTGGGCTATTCTTTAATGATTTTTCAGAATTTAGTTTTGTTATGTTTAAAATTTTACAACATTACCACTTTTTTACTTTTAATCTTTTGTGATCACCAAGCATGGAAAGCGTTTATTTTGTCTTCTTTCCTTCTTAGCATTATTTCATCCCCCTCGTTTTCAGTTCACATCTTAACATACTGCTAAAGAACATGTTTTTAATACCCCTGCACGTTAAGTGCTTTTAATATTCCAATTCTATTGTTTAGGTACTACTACCTGAGTGTCTTTAGTGCTTTATATCGCGTTACCTTGTGTCTATAATAATCGGAATTACTCTACACATACAATTTATTATTCCGTTTAGCTATCATCCAATCCCCCATATAGATGGGTTGCAACTTGTTGAGCTCTGTGCCCGTTCTTAAGTTTCGGTTTCTACTAAACAGCCATCCAACCCGAGTTGCTCTTGTCAAAGACTTTATCTACGAGTTGTAGAGCTTAAAGATGTTCTGAAGAATTCTGCTGGGATATAACGTTTTTTATCCTCAAGACGAAGTAAGATTTTCGCGGTCTCTTTGGAACATCATTTTCCTGGCTTCACACACAGCAGTAATCCTAGCTTGGCCTATTGGAGCATAAAAAAATATCATTTGTTCTCTGGTGCCTCAAAAACATTTAAAAACATATTAAAAAAGATTAGAGGCCCCTAGCCAAGTTGAACTTCAGGTGTCTTTAAGAGTGACACATTCTGCTCGGATATTTCAATTAATCACGAGCAATGATAATAAGATTTTTGCCCAACTAAGTAAGCCGCCTTTTGGGCTACTGTTTAGAGATTAGCTCTTGAATATATGTATAATTGAGCGATCTTATAGCAGAAGAAAGTATTTTAGGGGAATGGCTTTGCCGTGGTAATTTAGCGTTTTATAAAGCAAAAATGGCAAGCAGGCTTCTTTAACTTAGCAAGAATCACACTGTGGAATCCTTTAACTGAGAAGTATAACCACACACCTAACCTGTGTTGCTTTAAAGCCCAACCAAGGAATAAGAATAAAATCTTAAATAAATGATTTTATTTGAATAAGTGTAAATAAAAATTTATGAAACCAGAAAAGATAATTTTAATACATCTACTCCAATTACTGATACGGCAATACACATATTAGATTAAGCAATCTCGAAAGATTTTTAATGAGCGGGCAATATAAAATACGAGCCAAAACAGATACACGATTGAAGAAATCTTATGTTGGCATTTTAAGATTCTTAAAAGGATGAAAAGGAATATACGAATCATTAACTTTTACTTTTGTATAGTAGAAGGAAAAGTGGATAAAATATAAACCTACAAACAAGCTTAAGAGTAATCTTGTTATTTTCAAAATTATAAACAGAGCCCGCGATTAAACTTCATATTAGGTCTTAAAAAAGTAAATAATTACAATCTGAAGCTGATTAATAACGCAAGGCGAGCTATTTAGTAATTTTGATTGAATTATTGTTATACAACATCAAATAAATGGGTGGTAATCAATCAGAGATGGTAAATTTGTAGCCGATCTTATTACACCTTGGTTAATTCCATGTCAATTTTTTGATTCAATAAAACTTCACACCGTACTATGGAAAATCTCTTTTTTTTACTAGGGTCATTGAGCCCCGATGTCTCTCTCATTCAGTTTAGCTTTTTCAAAATTTTTATTTTCTCAAATTTATTTTTATTGGGATGTTCAGCATACTCAATTATAATTCTTTCCAAATAACCACCAGAACTAGATTCACAGTATTATTTTTATCAAGTAATTAATGTGCTCAAATATTTCAGCTCAAGAGATTGATAATCGCTAATAAAGGCCAAAAGTTTAAATCAAGTGTCGATAAAAAACCCTAAATATTTAGCACTTTATTTTAGAGCACAGGCGGGGTTTCTTAGTCACAACTAGCAGAGGCTGATTAACTTTTTTTAACAATTTTGTGATTTTAATCTTATTATTATACAGATATGGTGGTTTACTTAAACTTAGTTTTAAATTCCCAAAGCGGTTGTCGTTTTAATGGCGGTTCGAACTACACCGCCGCTTATAAAAAGTGAGCTTGTAATTTCACTTTTTGATCTTTATAAATTTTCACTGCGGTGTTATATTTTTATTAAGCAATTGTTTCTATCAGAATGCACATTACTCTAAATTTTGTATTTTTTTCGCTAACAAGTGGGCAGCCAGTATTATATTGTTTCGCGAAACATTTCATCTTTTCCTGCAGATTCATCTCAGTTACTTAGTGAGATTACTAAAGAGCTTTTATTATTTTGTTTCTGCGGCTTTTTATTATAAATTTAGGCCGCTCTTAAATATTTAATTTGGGTTTTATGAACCTTATATTTATATTAATGTGGAGAGTAATAAAAAAGCTATAAATATTCTTTTATGTATCCATAAGTTCCTATATTTTATGTCACGTTTAACATATATCTTGATTTAAAAATATGCTTGGGTTTATACTGCCAAAATATTCCTTTTTCGATAATTAATAGTACTGCGCACCCGCCGCTTTGCCAACAAAAGCTTACGCCAAATTTAACATGCCCATATTATTAATCTTGCTGGTAGATGAATTTAAAGATTGGATCTTTTCTTAAGCCCAATCCCCAGGCTTTAATTTAAATCGTCTGTTATTTATTAGCACTTAAAGTAGCAATGTTATAAAGGACCACACCGTGTACCGTTTTATAACAATTTAGATTATTATGCTTAGTTTGCTATTATTAAACCGTCTGCGCTATAATATACTTCTCTTGTTTCGCTTCTGTAACACACCTCAGTGGCTAATAGAGCACTGCGAAAGATAAATCCGAAGTTATCAAAGTAGTACTCATTGTTTGTACATTTTTAATAAATCAGCTTAAACACTCTACTATTCTGAGGGTTCATTTGTTCATTGGATTTTTTTGTAAATAAATTTAAAATTAGTTTATATTTCGCCTTTAACTGTTGGTCTAAAAACAAGCTCGTTTTAATAAAAGGATATAATTGGTGTATAATTTATCAGAACTGTCCACCCGAACCAGTTTGATTTATATAAACCAAAAAACCATACTAGCAGGAAGGTTTAAATTAAATGTACCTTTTAAGATTTGATTAAATTTTAAGAATACACATGGGTTTATATATGTTTTTTAGCTAACTCGGTATTTTCTACTGATTTGCAACCCATATCAAAATAGGATTTTTAAGCATAAACAGCACTTTGATTATCGGATCCTAAGTACCCTATAACATTATTCGAAGCCGGGTTTAAATCTCAAAACTGGACTGATTTACCGTAAAATCCAAGAAAGCACATTAATATTAAATGTAAATAAGTGAAGTGGTAAATTTTGGGATATATTAAAAAAAATTTTGGACTTATATAAAATTCGGAAATACATGAATGTGTTTTTAACAGCAAAAAAGCGTTGTTTAAAACGTTATTAAATCAGGAAGCCCAACTCCAGGCCTGCCACTTGGTGTTTCGCCAAAATAGCACACGGGTTTACAGGTAAATCCTAGATACTGGCCAACTTGACGGAATTAAACAAGAAATAATTAAAGAAGGAAATGTAACATTTATAGAAATGACTGAATGTTAAGCTTGTTTTTTTTATTTGTTTTCGACTTTCTAGTTTTATAATTAAAACAAAACAAGCCTCATTATCTGTTAACGCTTGCAACATCTTTTTCTGTTATTTCTCCAATCTAAATAAAAAAATGTTCGGATTTATTTAAGCTGTAGTTGTTAATACTTTGTTAGTTTTCTTCGTGTGTTTCTCTGTAATCCGGTCGGGGAACCGCATTGCTGCGTAAACCCCCCACGGCCCTTATGCCAGCTTAATCCCTCTGCCGACGGTCGGCTAGCCTTAGGACTAAGTGTCCCATTGACCCTGAGCTGGCGTTATAATTAGAGACAGTACCATACTGTCTTAGTCTTTTTATAGTGGGGTTATTACGACTAGCGCCCACTTTTGTAACGGCGTCCCGGTTAATGTTCTTTTACCTACCAAAGCGAGGCTCGAACCCGGGCAGTTCGGGAGTGAATCAGCAAGCCGACCACTAGCCCAACGCCGCTCCCGAATCTAAATAATTATAATACAAAGTTCAGCGTTTGACTAGTAATATTTTGTGTGGGCACTTCTGGTTATTTAGGCTTTTAAAGAATACTCGTTTACATAAACCCTACTTTTATTATTCTAACGGACATAGATACTTCTGACTTGCGTAATGAATCTGCTTTGAATGTGTACGGGTAATGATCCAAGACATAAAACATGTCAAAAACTAACGTAAAATAAAACAAATAGATACTAAGAGTACCATTGAAAATTCATTGACATAAATTAGATAATACTATATTTTTGGTGAACGTCCACCATAATATACGAAAGAAAAGACATAAGAACAAATACACTTCCAAATGTTTATTTTAAAAAAACATTGCATTGTGTTTTATATACATAAAACGGTAATTTTTTTTTAAAGCTCATGTTTTTTTAATTCTAAGCATACAACATTTGAATTTTAGCCCTTATTTAAAAAGGTCAATGGTGCCTATTCGCTTAGAGTGGATTCCTTTTGCTTCCAACTGTAATTAAAAAGCCTGCCTTCTAATTTAGGGCCCCTAGAGATATTCTTCATTAATTACATCCTTTTCAGGATAAAAAGATTTCCTGAGAAAACATCGAAATATAATTATCGGTGCTTAGAAACAGAAATCTTATGTACTACCTTGTTTTTATAAGAATTTACAACTTTTTATTGCTCTAAATCTCTGTAATGTAAAAAACCCCGGTAAGTCTTAAAAATAAAGTAAATCCGCTGCTAAAGAAACAAATTATACAGAACAGTTTACGGGCCAATTGATATATTAATGCTTCTTGGCTTTTAAAGGCCCAAGGAAAACTGAAATCTAGACCGATGTCGACCTTCGGCTAAAGAACTACAGCAGGGATGTTTTGGGTGTTTAAAACTACTCTGCCAGCAATAGAAACTCTGCATGATAAAAAAGAATTCGTACTAGCAACTACAGCTTAAATACATACAATTTTATCATCCTTTAAGCGCCTGATTACATGAAATAATAACCTTTATACAAGAAAAAAAGGTGTGGCAGATAAATGATAAAATTTATCACTGGCTCTATTAAGTGGGTGGGTTGGGCAAAGAGTTGTTTTACACCCAAACTTAAAGTGCTAACAGGTAAGACTGTTATAGGGAGGCTCTCCTAGTAATTAGAATTTTTCGTTATTTGGGGACGGATTAGTTCCCGAAAAGCTTTCATAAGAAAGTCTCCGATGGCTACAGCGAAACAACTAAGATACATAAGGTCTGTAGTACATGTAATTAATGTGCCTAGACAAACAAGTTGGGTGCGTAGAGGCTGTGTGAATTATAATCTCCTTTAGAAGGGTTTCCAGAAGTTTATGCACAAAAATTAAGGTTAGAGTAATTTTAACAGCAACTTTACTCTTAACGCACTTGTATAATTTCCAAGCTCTTTAAAGAACACCCTTTGCGAACTCCAAGACTTAAAAAGAAAAGCGACTAAAACCAGATCACTAACAGATATGATAAAGCTTCAGCCTAAATAGGCAGAGAAGGCGTAGAGTTTTATAAACGAGAAAAACAGGAAAACTCTTTAAACATAAAAGTAAAAACAAAAAAATTAGGATAGATCGAATCTAGAGCGTGGTTTAAACAACTGTAAAAAATGGGCAAACCCCAGTAAACTAGCCAGAGATAATACTTGAAGTTAGAACAGAACCAGAAACCATCAGGTTTAAACTCATATTTTGGAGTAAAATACTTTTTATGTTAGATCAGCACGAGGTAACTATTGGGGAAGGGCATTGGGATTTGAAGGCCTAAAGAGCGCCCGGCTCTAGGATGGGCAAACTAAAAAGCTTATGAGGCATCGCAGAAAGAATAGAAGCAGGTCCAAATTTTTGTTACAGCACTAGGAATTTTTTTTTAATACCTTTTAGCACACTTTTTTTACATCTTACCGAGTTGATACAAGTGTTTATATGTCCATGTTTTTATTCGACCCACCAACTTATACCCCCAAATAATAATCCCTGAAAACATGATCCTAAGTCCTAATATTGAAACCGACCTGTGTTTTTTTGGTGCCGGGCGCATTGAAGAATTACGCACTCCCACTGGCTTGTTATTTTGTCTAGGCTATGAAACACATGAGAAACATTTTTAATTTTAAATATGTTTGTTGGAATAAAGTAGAATTACAGCACCTCATTCAGGGTTGTTGAGTTGTGTATAATTAATATCTATAATCTAAAGAAATGCAAAATAGTTGTTTCTGACAAAGCCAAGGCTAATATGTGGTGTGAGAACTTCTGTTTAAGTAGTAATAAATAGGAAATATCTAGACACATACGCACACGACACCTGTTTTTCAATATAAGAAATAAATCGGGCTGTGTTCTTAAAGCACTTTTTTTATTTTCCTCAAAGAAATTATTAAACAATTAGAAACAAGACAGATATTGAATGTATAATTAACTTATAAAAGTAAAATTGTATTGAGAAACACAATTCTGAGAAGCATAAATGGCCATGGCACAAGCTTTTGTGGCAAAGTAAACATAATTAAAATTGATGTATTGTTTGTACAAAAATACTCAGCAAAAGGCAGTTCATAGATTATTATCTCACACTCTTGTTATTTTTTCATGGGCTGTTTACTCATATTCAAAAAGCACACAAGAATACTCTAAAGAATATATATTGTTTTAGGGGTATGAGATTTCTTATAACATTTTTCTTTTATTAATTAAGCATGGACATCTCTATTTAATTTTTATAAATACCATCCCCGATTCACTGCGAATTGCAATCGGGCTTCTCATGCTTTATATATTGTTCATTTATTGTGCGGTGCTGATTTATTTCGTCAAAGTAAAAACAACAATATTGGAACGGTTTAGATTTAAGCGGATTGGATCCTGCCCTTAGTAATGTTTTACGAAGTACTAAAGTTCTACAGCCCCATATCTTCAAAATGGTAATACTTAACTCTTAAATAATTTATAAATATCAAGTAGAAAATTTTCAGAGGATTTACAAACTGGAAAAATTCTTCAAATTATATGCTTTAATCAATTTTAGTAACACAATTGCATTTGAACATTGTAGATTAAAACTTTTAAGGAGTCGTTGAGGGTGAGCATTACATTTGAAATGCCAGCCTTTAGTTAAAAATACAACCATGGCATTAAGAATATGGTTTTTAAAGTATTGGTTAAAGAATAAAGTCTCAAAAACAATTAAAATACCAAAAATAAAATCTTATGTGATTGTTTCCTCTGTGCCCACAAATATTGTTTTTTGTTTAATTTATAAACACATACACCTAAACTTTGATTAACTGTTGTAAATATAATTTCATTAAAAAATAAAATTTAAACATACACCTAAACTTTGATTAACTGTTGTAAATATAATTTCATTAAAAAAATAAAATTTAGTTTAACAAAACATGAGAAGTTTTTATTTATTTTATTATATAAAAATATAATCTAATACCAGAAATCTATTTTTTTATCTTAAACCACGATAAAAATATTTAAAGGAAGTTTTTACATGGCAACATTACCTTACCTTTATGAATCTAAACTAAGATCTATTTGTGTCAGCGAAATTGTTGCATTCTTGAGCTGTTGTAAGTAAAAACCGAATACTTAATCACAGCCCGGCTTTCTGAAATATAAGTGGATTTCACTTGGCAAAAATTACCCACAGTGTTTCAAAAAGCCCATGGCCTTTAATTTATTCTTATGCTTTGCGGTAGAAGTCCCGCCTTAACCCATTAATATATTATGCTGGCCTTTTCAAGTTTTCGTTCATATATCTAGTTCTTTCAAATCAAAAAAAAAATCTCCTGGCCTATACTGGTAAGTTTAAAAGTTTTAACTTCGAGGTGTAGAAAAATTCCATCTTTAAGTGAGAAATTAAAGACATTGTGCACTTTCAACTGAATAGGGGTTTGGTATAAAAATATACAAAATGAACTGTGTTTGAACAAATAGCGGCAAATTTGAGGCTTATTTAAATAAGAATAAGGTATGCTTTATATTCCAACCTTTTTTTAAGGTATGCTTTATACAGATTGCAGATAAATATCTAGTAAATTTGCCACGTTTAAGTATTTGACATATCGATAAACCAAGCCATGCATAGAGAAAGAGGATTTAAAACACAGCTCTCTAAAAACAAAAAACTGAGGAGCTACCTCAAGATACCGTTAAAAATAATGAGAAATAAGTTTCCTAGTAAAAAAATCCATCAAGAGGCCTAAGGCATAATTTCTTTCTAAGCAACTAAAATAGCACAGGTTGAATTTGTTTATGATTTCGAAATGCTTAAAAAAGAAAAAACTGATAATTACTTGTATTAAATGCTTGCTTGCCAGTAGCGTATTGTTATCAATATATTTGTTCTACCAATTTGTGATTCAGACTTAGATTTATACTGAAAGGGGATTGTTAAACAATTAAAAGCCGGGAAGGAATCGTTTTTGCGAATGGGAATAGGCTACCTCTTATAAGTATGTTTTGTCTAGCAAACAGTGATTATTCGCTTTGCCTTTAAGTTTTAAGTCCCATAAATCAGAGTACCGGCCTAAATGAAAAACTAAAAAAAAAAAAAAAATGTTCGGATTTATTTAAGCTGTAGTTGTTAATACTTTGTTAGTTTTCTTCGTGTGTTTCTCTGTAATCCGGTCGGGAACCGCATTGCTGCGTAAACCCCCCACGGCCCTTATGCCAGCTTAATCCCTCTGCCGACGGTCGGCTAGCCTTAGGACTAAGTGTCCCATTGACCCTGAGCTGGCGTTATAATTAGAGACAGTACCATACTGTCTTAGTCTTTTTATAGTGGGGTTATTACGACTAGCGCCCACTTTTGTAACGGCGTCCCGGTTAATGTTCTTTTACCTACCAAAGCGAGGCTCGAACCCGGGCAGTTCGGGAGTGAATCAGCAAGCCGACCACTAGCCCAACGCCGCTAAATGAAAAACTACTTTTGCCATCTATGAATCAGAGTATGAAATAGATAAATTACGCCACCAAATAATGTTGTAAAGTGCACGGAATTGTTCTCTGTTGTTAAATATAGTGTTTTTATATAAATGCGGGCTTTCTAAATTAATTACGAATATACTTATGCTCCTAGTAATCAAAGCCCTGCGGGCATTTAACGGAGTGAGCTTTTGATTAAATTTAACGCTATTCTTCAATTTGTGCTAAGTTTTTAGACCAAAAATTTAGAATTGATCTTTATCATCTTTCCTGCATTTTCTCTCGCAGTTTAACGAACAAATAAATCATAGTTGCGCTTTGGGCATAATTTGAAAATAGGATAAAATTATTTGGTTTAGCAAAGTTTTTTCAAAACATAAATGCAAATAAAAGCTTCAAAAGTGGGCAAACTTTATTTAATTGTTTAAAGAATATGATTATGATTGGTGCTATTTAAGTGACTATACTTTCTTGATGATTAAACATCGGTTAAAGTTTGTCAAATATTACAAACTAAACAACTGGTTTTTGCGACAAAAGCAAATTGATGTAGAGGCAATCATTTAAGTAAGCCTTAAAGTATTTGAAACTGTTTGTATCGCAATTGACGAGGTATGTTTAATAATTTTAACGAACGCACAATTAGACATATTGCTATAAATAACCCAGGCCATGAAATTATTTTAATCTGAGCCCTGAAAAATTAAGTTAAATAGAAATCTGGCCAGGAATCACAACTTTATTGATAAAAACACTTATTAAGCCATTTATATCTTTCCAGAAGAAGTTTTTCGTCCAATAGGGCCCAACATAGAATAATGGGGGTGCTCACTAAAAACTTATGGTTTTGATACAATGACGCGACCCTTGGAGTTGTTAAACAAACTTGATAGCACAAATATTTCTAATTTTAGCTTTGCAGTTTTAATCTGTTACACTTATAAAAAGAAATTTGTAGTTAAAAAAAGTGTTGAGGCCAATTTAAATATATTAAATCGAAAATAAAACTCTACCTACCAATTTTCCAAAATATTAATTAAGTGATTAAATATGCTATATCTTCAGTGAAAGTCCAAGATATACTCTTCCACATTGACGCCCTTTCTCGGATACCAAAAGTTGTTCTTAAAGAACTATCTCTGGCAAAAACGATATTCTTTTACTTTTTATAAAACTGAGTGCTGGCAAAATTACAGTAGCGCACTAGACTCGTTTCCCAAAGCAATCATCAAGAGTTGTCTACAAACAAAATTGCTTAAATAGGCCCAATAGGCTATTTCGGCCTAATTTTAGCGGTTTCAATAACAAGCTATGTAAGTAATAATTAGATTTAAGTAGGCTCCATGTTTTTTTATTGGGTTTTTCTTAATCTTGTGGATAAATTACTTAAGCACAAGAACCCTCTTTAATTTACCTCAAGTAGTTAAAACGAAAGTAAAAGTAGTAAAATCTTTCAGAACCATTCTGCTAGATTGTACAGGGTATATCAAAAAATTGGGGCTTAAAGAAAAATATTCTCTTTTTATTCAAATGGCGTAATTATAAAGAAATAAGATTTTAAAGTTTGATCAATTAAAAACAACAGCTGATTTATGATTATAGCAATAAATACCCACAAATCTCTTTTAGAAAAATACCGAGTTAAAAACAAACGGGTGGTTTTTCTTAGCTTTTCAAACACATAAAATTCTGAAATTCTCATTTCCGTAATTAATTATAAGTTGAAGGAACCATTTGACTGCTTTTTGTTTACTCCAATTTTTCATTTATTACAACCTCCGCCTAATGCACCTATACTGTTTTTTTAATATATTCATCTATACAAAGTGCCTTTTTTTGATGTAGCGTTTAAGTATTAGACTTGTTTGAACAAAGTTTTTTCTTTGAGAAGGTATTGGCATTGAATAGCTACGAATAAGGGTAGTAATATCTTATAAATAGTTTTATTACAGTTAATAAAAAGGCGTGTTAAAATGTAGTTTATATTGGTTGGGCTCAGATCTTAATTAAAAATTTTATGGGGTTTTTGATGAAGTGTCAAAATGATATAAATCATTTATTGGTGGTTCGAAGGGCAGTTTTTTATAATTTGAATTTGGGGGTTTACTTGCGCACATATTTCAGTCATTTTCTATGCCTGGCGAAATAGTAAATAATATTTTAAATTATAAGAATCACGAAATGTTAAGGCTTTGCAGAGTTTTTACTAGGCCCTAAATTTGCTGCAATGATATTATGTTTAATTAATCACACTTTTGTTGCTATTAGCCAACATATTATTCAAAAGATCACAGGTGATATAAAAGCAAGAACTAACTAAGCATTCGATTTCAAGAGATCAAATAAAGCCGAGGTGTTAGGTTTAATCAGCCCGTATTATTAAGATTTAAGGGGCAGCTTGCTTCTTATTCCTCCGAATTATTTTTGAAATTTATTCGCTTATGTTATTTCTTCGTCAATAACACTTGTTGAGCTAATAATAATATTGCATGGATCCCGCTCTTAAGGGATCTTCTCTATATTCCAAAAAGCCATATAGATATTGCATAGGTATTTTAATGTTCAATTATTGAAATTCGAAGCATTACTGCTATTAAAAAATTATAATACATCTTGGATTTTTTAAAAGTTACATGGCTAAGCGATATTTATATAATTAGATTTCCCCAATTTACAAGTTTAGAGCATTGTATTCAATTAAATATAGATTGTTTTCGTATTTTTAGGTCCTAGTTTATTTCATTTATTTGGAGAAAGGTTATTGTTTCTAAGAATAAAACTCGGGCTGTTCATATAAAATAAACTTTGTAAATAACATAGACTTATTTAAAAGATTTGTGAAATCACCAATTTCATATTTATTCGAAAATTATGTTTTGATTTCTACTACATTTCTTGAAATAAAAAGTTTAGTGTTGTGTATCAACAGGCAATTTATAATATGGCAATACAAATTAGCTTTAAAACCTTTTTTGTAAGTACTTACGAGAACATTGCTTTTATCTTTTGCATGATTAAAACAATAATAATAAAACGGCATTTTCTAAAATAGGCACCCAGGTAAAGTATTAATTTAAAATAATGATAAAACAGACCAGATATTATTAAAGATTGGGAGTCTGTTCCTTATTCAATGCTAAACAAGGAGCTGGAGACGATGTCTGAGGTCGAAGAGCGATAAAAGATTTTGATATACCGTCCGCATTTACAAAAACTGCTTGTTACCATTCTCCGCTTTATTTTTGAATTTGTGCACAATAAACTACATTTGGTGTTTTTATAATACCAAATGATGCTAATTAAACTCAAGTAAACGATTGTTGGGGGATTTGTCCAGCTAACAATAAAATTATCAATCTATAGTGAAAACCCGGATCCCAATTTAAAATACATGCACGGCCACAGTTCCTAAATTAGCATCAGGATAAACAAAAAGATCGCCAATTTATTAATGAGCCAATCTAATGGCTTTGTATATTTTTTGGTGAAGATTTGTGACTGAAATTTTGTGTTTTTTTTTTTCAATTAGATGTATTTGGATATACAAGTTTGTAAAAAGGCGGCCAAGGTCCTGATAGAAAATCTACATAAAAAAATTCTCACATTCCTAATATTCTTACTTTGCCCATTTGGAAATTAAATACTTTGTAGCTTGTTGCTCTAATGTGAAGCTCAAGTAATATTAAATAGATTTACACACAAAGGCATAGTCTAGTTTTTTTTTACTTGCTATTATCTCAAGCTTCAAAAAGACTATTCAGGCAAATATTTTAGTAGATAGTATTGGGCTCATCCCAATCTAGTAAATTCAATCCTTGATCTAGAAAGCGTGCAAGGCGCAGTAAAAGTGGTGTTAAGAGATTTGTTTAAAACTAATGGCTTCACTTGTAATTATTGCGGAATTTAAATTTTCTCCATAAATTATGAAGGTTTAAAAGGGTGTTTTATAGTGGTAAAATATGCTGAGGTTTATCACATTCTTCTAAAGAAAATTTTAGGAAAAATTCATTTAAACCCCCATTTTTACAAATATATTTTTTGTTCTATAATGTCCAAAAGCATTTAAACCCCAGCTGAAGTGGCAAATCATTAAAGTCCGAAACAATAATTTATTACAAGCCTAAAAATAAATGCTATTTTTCACCTAATATAAAATAAGATCTTTTTATGTTTTTATTTTGCTATTTATCAAATACTTTTAATATTTAAGTTGAAAATGTCAAGGGACTTAGACGTTGAAAACATATACTAATGCTTGTATAACAGACAAATTTTTATTTTGTGTGTAAAGACATTCTGGCCCTGAACAACTTGTTTTTTATTTAAGTCTGATTAAAGAAATTAATGACACGGGCCTTGATATCTAAGCTTTAAAAAGCTCTGCTTTTTTTCCAACTTGCACACTTTAACTGCCTATAGCCTTATGCAATAAATAACCCGATAAAAAAGTATTTTTGTTTAATAAAACAAAATGTAAGCATACTTATACAAACCTACAACTTGCTGCCCGTAACATTATTTAATACAAGGAATAGGGATTTGGCGAGAACTGTAGTATAATACATAGCATTTCTCTTTATTCTAGTATTTCGGGGAAATTGATACCAATCCGGCTAGTTTTTATAAATATATAAACCGATTCATTTTCTTCAGTCGTTAGTAATACTCGTTTGAACACAAAAAAGCTGTGGCGGAGATTTTTGCAATAATGTAATTAAAAAATGCTAGCCCAATTAGAATTATATTGTTTAAATGCACCTCTTCTATGTTTTAAAAAGTAATTGACATGCTACATAGCAGAAGGGAATCCATTACTTGACTTACTTGGCAAGAGTAAGGCGCTTTAAGCAATATCCTTTAAGAACCTCACAAATTAGAAACAGCGGTAAAACTTTAATATTTGAATTTTCCGAACATTATTTTTACTTAAATTTTTGAAGTATTTATTAGTTTTTATACAAGTTTGGGTGCTACGTGAATAATACACGCTTGCTTTACTGCTCATTCTTTAGTGGCTTGGCGGCAGGGAAGTTTATGTTTTTTATTGCTTCCAGGTAATAGTCCTTGTAGCCTCGCCTCTCTTATAAGAATTGTAGCTCAGCTAAACAAATTTCGGCCTAAAAACTTTTGTTCACAAACTAGTACCAATCTTCAAGGGCGGGCTTATTTGTCTTCAGTTAGAAAATTGGCATGGGTTGCTATTTAAAAATTCCCAAAAAGTTTCTGCGAAGATTATCTACTGGCAAGTTAAACTTAAATCACTAAGTAAATATTATTAAAAATCTTAAGAACGCTCGATCGGAAGTTTTTTTTCTATGCATAAAAAAATAATTTATTAAAGCCATATGAAACTTATAAATTAAAATTTAACAAAGTAGAAGATTATCGCCGTTCCAAATCTCAAATAAGTAGTCTGCTTATAACGAAAAAGCCTCTTCTTTCTTTGGTTTATATTTATTTCAAACAATGATACAAATTTAGGTTTTAATAGAATAATTTGTGAATAATTCAAAAAAGTAAATGTGATTAATGATTCTTAAACGGCTGTTTTTTAATTGTTTCCTTTGTTTTTAAGTTATAATTGGGGCTTAACTATACTTTAAGGCGTGCCTAGATTCAAGGGACTTTGGGAATGATTTTTGTCATTATCTATTGATATCGGGATATTTATTGCCTAGCACAATTAACTTTACTTAAAAACCTTTCTACTCTGTGTTTTATACAGAAAAGTATATAACCATTCAACGGGCTCATTTTATTAAATGAATTCTAATAAAACAATAGAGCCTGCAAAATGATGTTTTAAAAAGCACCAAAACAATTTTTAATTGCTGCTGATGTCTCAAAAAAGAATTCACACAGAGGCCTTTTTCTATTTTTGAGTTTTATACGCTTTTAAAGGAGTTCAGAAGCTTTTCACTATCTTTTGCGCTGTTTAAATAGCATTTGGAAGCAATATCTGAAGTTTAACGTGCATCTTTTATTACACACTGGTTGTATCTATTCGAAAAGGTTTTTAATTACACAAAATTTAAAATGCTTGTGTGATTTTTTAATATATTTATTCTCTCTGTGAGTTACAATAGTCATTGTCTCCCAATAAAAATAGTAATCTAAATAACACATTTGAAAAGTTTTCCGGCCAACAACGCTGATACCCATTTCAGACAAACGATGTGCCCTCTAAGTATTCTTGAGTACTTCTGATTGCATAAAATCAAAAAATAAATGACTATAAATAAATTGTTTTGTTTCCAAACTATTCAATCATCATGAGAATTTATATCTTGTTATGTTTTGCCAGGCTGAAATACTCATTTAAGAGTTGTGGGTTTTTTACCATCGTAAAATACATATTAGTATGACACCGATCTTATCCCGTGGCTAGCAGGCCTTTAGACTTAAGTTAAAATGTTTATGGCAAATTACACCTAAGCATATTAACCTTTAGATATTTTAAACCCCCCATGATGCCTTGTGTAATATCTTGATAAGATGCTTCGAAACAAGTTAAGACTTTAAAGTCTTTTCGTTAGTTTTATTTCTAATTAACCCGTTAAATGCAAGTAGATTAGGAATGATATTTACCTTTTCTGCTGTACTATTGTTAATTTTATGGCAATAAATCGTTTTTTCAACAGTATTTAGAATATCTTGATTGGTTATACCAACTCAAATCTTGCAATGATATTATCCTTTTATCTGTAACAAATATAACCTCTAAATCACGACCTATAGGTTTACCTGTCTTTATATTTTCTCGCCAATAATACTATTTTACAAAATAGAACAAGAAAACGAAGACGGAATAGATATTTTTAAAGGCCAGGAGCAAACTACTTGCTTTTTTACTTCATTACCACAGTTGTTTTTATATATAATGCAGGAGGGAAATGTGCATTAAAAATTTGGGCAGTTAATCCAAGTGCTACAGATAAATGTAATCAAATTAAGATTTCACAACAAACACACAAAATAAACCAATCGTGTTAATATATCACCTCCAGGCTGATTGAACAATATTGGGCGTAACAAGTAAGATAGAACTTTTAAACAAATATAAATGTGGAGGATTTAAATGCACTGTGGTAGATAAGCTTGGCTTATATAGATAATCCTTTCAAGCCTTCAACTATTCGTTTTTCTAACCACTTTTTAGAAATAAAATTAAAAGAATTTACTCTTTTGAATAACAGGTCATTAAACTGTCAATTATCAAATTAAAGTGAGAACGATTGGCCAAAAACAAGTTAGCGCTGCTTTAAAATGTTTAAGGTTTTGCGCAAGACTATACTTTGAAGTAAAAATTAAGATTTT